>NW_027167708.1:0-191133 GCF_040954835.1 Lepisosteus oculatus
GTGTACAGAAATTGTCAAAAACATGTTTTTTCAGCAGAAATATGTTTCTGCAAGTTTGGTCAACCCCAGGTAAGTTATGGGGCAGTAACATCACACTTTTCAAAACGTGTTTTTCAGCCCGAAATAAACGCGTTTTTTCAGGCAACTGAATCTCCTTGTAACAGCAAGCTTCAGAAGAGCCCACACACTCAGCCCTTAACCCCAGTGTACAGAAAGTGTCAAAACGTGTTTTTCAGCAGAAATAAACATGTTTCTGCAAGTTTGGTCAACCCCATGTAAGTTATGGGGCAGTAACATCACACTTTTCAAAACGTGTTTTTCAGCCCGAAATAAACGCGTTTTTTCAGACAACTGAATCTCCTTGTAAAAGCAAGGCTCAGAAGTGCCCACACACTCAGCCCTTAACCCCAGTGTACAGAAAGTGTCAAAACGTGTTTTTCAGCAGAAATAAACATGTTTCTGCAAGTTTGGTCAACCCCATGTAAGTTATGGGGCAGTAACATCACTCTTTTCAAAACGTGTTTTTCAGCCCGAAATAAACGCGTTTTTTCAGGCAACTGAATCTACTTGTAAAAGCAAGGCTCAGAAGTGCCCACACACTCAGCCCTTAACCCCAGTGTACAGAAAGTGTCAAAACATGTTTTTCAGCAGAAATAAACATGTTTCTGCAAGTTTGGTCAACCCCATGTAAGTTATGGGGTAGTAACATCACACTTTTCAAAACGTGTTTTTCAGCCCGAAATAAACACGTTTTTTCAGGCAACTGAATCTCCTTGTAACAGCAAGCTTCAGAAGAGCCCACACACTCAGCCCTTAACCCCAGTGTACAGAAAGTGTCAAAACGTGTTTTTCAGCAGAAATAAACATGTTTCTGCAAGTTTGGTCAACCCCATGTAAGTTATGGGGCAGTAACATCACACTTTTCAAAACGTGTTTTTCAGCCCGAAATAAACGCGTTTTTTCAGACAACTGAATCTCCTTGTAACAGCAAGCTTCAGAAGAGCCCACACACTCAGCCCTTAACCCCCAGTGTACAGAAAGTGTCAAAACGTGTTTTTCAGCAGAAATAAACATGTTTCTGCAAGTTTGGTCAACCCCATGTAAGTTATGGGGCAGTAACATCACACTTTTCAAAACGTGTTTTTCAGCCCGAAATAAACGCGTTTTTTCAGACAACTGAATCTCCTTGTAAAAGCAAGGCTCAGAAGTGCCCACACACTCAGCCCTTAACCCCAGTGTACAGAAAGTGTCAAAACGTGTTTTTCAGCAGAAATAAACATGTTTCTGCAAGTTTGGTCAACCCCATGTAAGTTATGGGGCAGTAACATCACACTTTTCAAAACGTGTTTTTCAGCCCGAAATAAACACGTTTTTTCAGGCAACTGAATCTCCTTGTAACAGCAAGCTTCAGAAAGAGCCCACACACTCAGCCCTTAACCCCAGTGTACAGAAAGTGTCAAAACGTGTTTTTCAGCAGAAATAAACATGTTTCTGCAAGTTTGGTCAACCCCATGTAAGTTATGGGGCAGTAACATCACTCTTTTCAAAACGTGTTTTTCAGCCCGAAATAAACGCGTTTTTTCAGGCAACTGAATCTACTTGTAAAAGCAAGGCTCAGAAGTGCCCACACACTCACCCCTTAACCCCAGTGTACAGAAAGTGTCAAAACGTGTTTTTCAGCAGAAATAAACATGTTTCTGCAAGTTTGGTCAACCCCATGTAAGTTATGGGGCAGTAACATCACATTTTTCAAAACGTGTTTTTCAGCCCGAAATAAACGCGTTTTTTCAGACAACTGAATCTCCTTGTAACAGCAAGGCTCAGAAGAGCCCACACACTCAGCCCTTAACCCCAGTGTACAGAAAGTGTCAAAACGTGTTTTTCAGCAGAAATAAACATGTTTCTGCAAGTTTGGTCAACCCCATGTAAAGTTATGGGGCAGTAACATCACACTTTTCAAAACGTGTTTTTCAGCCCGAAATAAACACGTTTTTTCAGGCAACTGAATCTCCTTGTAACAGCAAGCTTCAGAAGAGCCCACACACTCAGCCCTTAACCCCAGTGTACAGAAATTGTCAAAAACATGTTTTTCAGCAGAAATATGTTTCTGCAAGTTTGGTCAACCCCAGGTAAGTTATGGGGCAGTAACATCACACTTTTCAAAACGTGTTTTTCAGCCCGAAATAAACGCGTTTTTTCAGGCAACTGAATCTCCTTGTAACAGCAAGCTTCAGAAGAGCCCACACACTCAGCCCTTAACCCCAGTGTACAGAAAGTGTCAAAACGTGTTTTCAGCAGAAATAAACATGTTTCTGCAAGTTTGGTCAACCCCATGTAAGTTATGGGGCAGTAACATCACACTTTTCAAAACGTGTTTTTCAGCCCGAAATAAACGCGTTTTTTCAGACAACTGAATCTCCTTGTAAAAGCAAGGCTCAGAAGTGCCCACACACTCAGCCCTTAACCCCAGTGTACAGAAAGTGTCAAAACGTGTTTTTCAGCAGAAATAAACATGTTTCTGCAAGTTTGGTCAACCCCATGTAAGTTATGGGGCAGTAACATCACTCTTTTCAAAACGTGTTTTTCAGCCCGAAATAAACGCGTTTTTTCAGGCAACTGAATCTACTTGTAAAAGCAAGGCTCAGAAGTGCCCACACACTCAGCCCTTAACCCCAGTGTACAGAAAGTGTCAAAACATGTTTTTCAGCAGAAATAAACATGTTTCTGCAAGTTTGGTCAACCCCATGTAAAGTTATGGGGTAGTAACATCACACTTTTCAAAACGTGTTTTTCAGCCCGAAATAAACACGTTTTTTCAGGCAACTGAATCTCCTTGTAACAGCAAGCTTCAGAAGAGCCCACACACTCAGCCCTTAACCCCAGTGTACAGAAAGTGTCAAAACGTGTTTTTCAGCAGAAATAAACATGTTTCTGCAAGTTTGGTCAACCCCATGTAAGTTATGGGGCAGTAACATCACACTTTTCAAAACGTGTTTTTCAGCCCGAAATAAACGCGTTTTTTCAGACAACTGAATCTCCTTGTAACAGCAAGCTTCAGAAGAGCCCACACACTCAGCCCTTAACCCCAGTGTACAGAAAGTGTCAAAACGTGTTTTTTCAGCAGAAATAAACATGTTTCTGCAAGTTTGGTCAACCCCATGTAAGTTATGGGGCAGTAACATCACACTTTTCAAAACGTGTTTTTCAGCCCGAAATAAACGCGTTTTTTCAGACAACTGAATCTCCTTGTAAAAGCAAAAAGCAAGGCTCAGAAGTGCCCACACACTCAGCCCTTAACCCCAGTGTACAGAAAGTGTCAAAACGTGTTTTTCAGCAGAAATAAACATGTTTCTGCAAGTTTGGTCAACCCCATGTAAGTTATGGGGCAGTAACATCACACTTTTCAAAACGTGTTTTCAGCCCGAAATAAACACGTTTTTTCAGGCAACTGAATCTCCTTGTAACAGCAAGCTTCAGAAGAGCCCACACACTCAGCCTTAACCCCAGTGTACAGAAAGTGTCAAAACGTGTTTTTCAGCAGAAATAAACATGTTTCTGCAAGTTTGGTCAACCCCATGTAAGTTATGGGGCAGTAACATCACTCTTTTCAAAACGTGTTTTTCAGCCCGAAATAAACGCGTTTTTCAGGCAACTGAATCTACTTGTAAAAGCAAGGCTCAGAAGTGCCCACACACTCACCCCTTAACCCCAGTGTACAGAAAGTGTCAAAACGTGTTTTTCAGCAGAAATAAACATGTTTCTGCAAGTTTGGTCAACCCCATGTAAGTTATGGGGCAGTAACATCACATTTTTCAAAACGTGTTTTTCAGCCCGAAATAAACGCGTTTTTTCAGACAACTGAATCTCCTTGTAACAGCAAGGCTCAGAAGAGCCCACACACTCAGCCCTTAACCCCAGTGTACAGAAAGTGTCAAAACGTGTTTTTCAGCAGAAATAAACATGTTTCTGCAAGTTTGGTCAACCCCATGTAAGTTATGGGGCAGTAACATCACTCTTTTCAAAACGTGTTTTTCAGCCCGAAATAAACGCGTTTTTTCAGGCAACTGAATCTACTTGTAAAAGCAAGGCTCAGAAGTGCCCACACACTCAGCCCTTAACCCCAGTGTACAGAAAGTGTCAAAACATGTTTTTCAGCAGAAATAAACATGTTTCTGCAAGTTTGGTCAACCCCATGTAAGTTATGGGGCAGTAACATCACACTTTTCAAAACGTGTTTTCAGCCCGAAATAAACACGTTTTTTCAGGCAACTGAATCTCCTTGTAACAGCAAGCTTCAGAAGAGCCCACACACTCAGCCCTTAACCCCAGTGTACAGAAAGTGTCAAAACGTGTTTTTCAGCAGAAATAAACATGTTTCTGCAAGTTTGGTCAACCCCATGTAAGTTATGGGGCAGTAACATCACACTTTTCAAAACGTGTTTTTCAGCCCGAAATAAACGCGTTTTTTCAGACAACTGAATCTCCTTGTAACAGCAAGCTTCAGAAGAGCCCACACACTCAGCCCTTAACCCCAGTGTACAGAAAGTGTCAAAACGTGTTTTTCAGCAGAAATAAACATGTTTCTGCAAGTTTGGTCAACCCCATGTAAGTTATGGGGCAGTAACATCACACTTTTCAAAACGTGTTTTTCAGCCCGAAATAAACGCGTTTTTTCAGACAACTGAATCTCCTTGTAAAAGCAAGGCTCAGAAGTGCCCACACACTCAGCCCTTAACCCCAGTGTACAGAAAGTGTCAAAACGTGTTTTTCAGCAGAAATAAACATGTTTCTGCAAGTTTGGTCAACCCCATGTAAGTTATGGGGCAGTAACATCACACTTTTCAAAACGTGTTTTTCAGCCCGAAATAAACACGTTTTTTCAGGCAACTGAATCTCCTTGTAACAGCAAGCTTCAGAAGAGCCCACACACTCAGCCCTTAACCCCAGTGTACAGAAAGTGTCAAAACGTGTTTTTCAGCAGAAATAAACATGTTTCTGCAAGTTTGGTCAACCCCATGTAAGTTATGGGGCAGTAACATCACTCTTTTCAAAACGTGTTTTTCAGCCCGAAATAAACGCGTTTTTTCAGGCAACTGAATCTACTTGTAAAAGCAAGGCTCAGAAGTGCCCACACACTCACCCCTTAACCCCAGTGTACAGAAAGTGTCAAAACGTGTTTTTCAGCAGAAATAAACATGTTTCTGCAAGTTTGGTCAACCCCATGTAAGTTATGGGGCAGTAACATCACATTTTTCAAAACGTGTTTTCAGCCCGAAATAAACGCGTTTTTTCAGACAACTGAATCTCCTTGTAACAGCAAGGCTCAGAAGAGCCCACACACTCAGCCCTTAACCCCAGTGTACAGAAAGTGTCAAAACGTGTTTTTCAGCAGAAATAAACATGTTTCTGCAAGTTTGGTCAACCCCATGTAAGTTATGGGGCAGTAACATCACTCTTTTCAAAACGTGTTTTTCAGCCCGAAATAAACGCGTTTTTTCAGGCAACTGAATCTACTTGTAAAAGCAAGGCTCAGAAGTGCCCACACACTCAGCCCTTAACCCCAGTGTACAGAAAGTGTCAAAACATGTTTTTCAGCAGAAATAAACATGTTTCTGCAAGTTTGGTCAACCCCATGTAAGTTATGGGGCAGTAACATCACACTTTTCAAACGTGTTTTTCAGCCCGAAATAAACACGTTTTTTCAGGCAACTGAATCTCCTTGTAACAGCAAGCTTCAGAAGAGCCCACACACTCAGCCCTTAACCCCAGTGTACAGAAAGTGTCAAAACGTGTTTTTCAGCAGAAATAAACATGTTTCTGCAAGTTTGGTCAACCCCATGTAAGTTATGGGGCAGTAACATCACACTTTTCAAAACGTGTTTTTCAGCCCGAAATAAACGCGTTTTTTCAGGCAACTGAATCTACTTGTAACAACAAGGCTCAGAAGTGCCCACACACTCAGCCCTTAACCCCAGTGTACAGAAAGTGTCAAAACATGTTTTTCAGCAGAAATAAACATGTTTCTGCAAGTTTGGTCAACCCCATGTAAGTTATGGGGCAGTAACATCACACTTTTCAAACGTGTTTTTCAGCCCGAAATAAACACGTTTTTTCAGGCAACTGAATCTCCTTGTAACAGCAAGCTTCAGAAGAGCCCACACACTCAGCCCTTAACCCCAGTGTACAGAAAGTGTCAAAACGTGTTTTTCAGCAGAAATAAACATGTTTCTGCAAGTTTGGTCAACCCCATGTAAGTTATGGGGCAGTAACATCACACTTTTCAAAACGTGTTTTTCAGCCCGAAATAAACACGTTTTTTCAGGCAACTGAATCTCCTTGTAACAGCAAGCTTCAGAAGTGCCCACACACTCAGCCCTTAACCCCAGTGTACAGAAAGTGTCAAAACGTGTTTTTCAGCAGAAATAAACATGTTTCTGCAAGTTTGGTCAACCCATGTAAGTTATGGGGCAGTAACATCACACTTTTCAAAACGTGTTTTTCAGCCCGAAATAAACGCGTTTTTTCAGACAACTGAATCTCCTTGTAACAGCAAGCTTCAGAAGAGCCCACACACTCAGCCCTTAACCCCAGTGTACAGAAAGTGTCAAAACGTGTTTTTCAGCAGAAATAAACATGTTTCTGCAAGTTTGGTCAACCCCATGTAAGTTATGGGGCAGTAACATCACACTTTTCAAAACGTGTTTTCAGCCCGAAATAAACGCGTTTTTTCAGACAACTGAATCTCCTTGTAAAAGCAAGGCTCAGAAGTGCCCACACACTCAGCCCTTAACCCCAGTGTACAGAAAGTGTCAAAACGTGTTTTTCAGCAGAAATAAACATGTTTCTGCAAGTTTGGTCAACCCCATGTAAGTTATGGGGCAGTAACATCACACTTTTCAAAACGTGTTTTTCAGCCCGAAATAAACGCGTTTTTTCAGGCAACTGAATCTACTTGTAACAACAAGGCTCAGAAGTGCCCACACACTCAGCCCTTAACCCCAGTGTACAGAAAGTGTCAAAACGTGTTTTTCAGCAGAAATAAACATGTTTCTGCAAGTTTGGTCAACCCCATGTAAGTTATGGGGCAGTAACATCACACTTTTCAAAACGTGTTTTTCAGCCCGAAATAAACACGTTTTTTCAGGCAACTGAATCTCCTTGTAACAGCAAGCTTCAGAAGAGCCCACACACTCAGCCCTTAACCCCAGTGTACAGAAAGTGTCAAAACGTGTTTTTCAGCAGAAATAAACATGTTTCTGCAAGTTTGGTCAACCCCATGTAAGTTATGGGGCAGTAACATCACACTTCTCAAAACGTGTTTTTCAGCCCGAAATAAACGCGTTTTTTCAGACAACTGAATCTCCTTGTAAAAGCAAGGCTCAGAAGTGCCCACACACTCAGCCCTTAACCCCAGTGTACAGAAAGTGTCAAAACATGTTTTTCAGCAGAAATAAACATGTTTCTGCAAGTTTGGTCAACCCCATGTAAGTTATGGGGCAGTAACATCACACTTTTCAAAACGTGTTTTTCAGCCCGAAATAAACACGTTTTTTCAGGCAACTGAATCTCCTTGTAACAGCAAGCTTCAGAAGAGCCCACACACTCAGCCCTTAACCCCAGTGTACAGAAAGTGTCAAAACGTGTTTTTCAGCAGAAATAAACATGTTTCTGCAAGTTTGGTCAACCCCATGTAAGTTATGGGGCAGTAACATCACTCTTTTCAAAACGTGTTTTTCAGCCCGAAATAAACACGTTTTTTCAGGCAACTGAATCTCCTTGTAACAGCAAGCTTCAGAAGAGCCCACACACTCAGCCCTTAACCCCAGTGTACAGAAATTGTCAAAACATGTTTTTCAGCAGAAATATGTTTCTGCAAGTTTGGTCAACCCCAGGTAAGTTATGGGGCAGTAACATCACACTTTTCAAAACGTGTTTTTCAGCCCGAAATAAACGCGTTTTTTCAGGCAACTGAATCTCCTTGTAACAGCAAGCTTCAGAAGAGCCCACACACTCAGCCCTTAACCCCAGTGTACAGAAAGTGTCAAAACGTGTTTTTCAGCAGAAATAAACATGTTTCTGCAAGTTTGGTCAACCCCATGTAAGTTATGGGGCAGTAACATCACACTTTTCAAAACGTGTTTTTCAGCCCGAAATAAACGCGTTTTTTCAGACAACTGAATCTCCTTGTAAAAGCAAGGCTCAGAAGTGCCCACACACTCAGCCCTTAACCCCAGTGTACAGAAAGTGTCAAAACGTGTTTTTCAGCAGAAATAAACATGTTTCTGCAAGTTTGGTCAACCCCATGTAAGTTATGGGGCAGTAACATCACTCTTTTCAAAACGTGTTTTTCAGCCCGAAATAAACGCGTTTTTTCAGGCAACTGAATCTACTTGTAAAAGCAAGGCTCAGAAGTGCCCACACACTCAGCCCTTAACCCCAGTGTACAGAAAGTGTCAAAACATGTTTTTCAGCAGAAATAAACATGTTTCTGCAAGTTTGGTCAACCCCATGTAAGTTATGGGGTAGTAACATCACACTTTTCAAAACGTGTTTTTCAGCCCGAAATAAACACGTTTTTTCAGGCAACTGAATCTCCTTGTAACAGCAAGCTTCAGAAGAGCCCACACACTCAGCCCTTAACCCCAGTGTACAGAAAGTGTCAAAACGTGTTTTTCAGCAGAAATAAACATGTTTCTGCAAGTTTGGTCAACCCCATGTAAGTTATGGGGCAGTAACATCACACTTTTCAAAACGTGTTTTTCAGCCCGAAATAAACGCGTTTTTTCAGACAACTGAATCTCCTTGTAACAGCAAGCTTCAGAAGAGCCCACACACTCAGCCCTTAACCCCAGTGTACAGAAAGTGTCAAAACGTGTTTTTCAGCAGAAATAAACATGTTTCTGCAAGTTTGGTCAACCCCATGTAAGTTATGGGGCAGTAACATCACACTTTTCAAAACGTGTTTTTCAGCCCGAAATAAACGCGTTTTTTCAGACAACTGAATCTCCTTGTAAAAGCAAGGCTCAGAAGTGCCCACACACTCAGCCCTTAACCCCAGTGTACAGAAAGTGTCAAAACGTGTTTTTCAGCAGAAATAAACATGTTTCTGCAAGTTTGGTCAACCCCATGTAAGTTATGGGGCAGTAACATCACACTTTTCAAAACGTGTTTTTCAGCCCGAAATAAACACGTTTTTTCAGGCAACTGAATCTCCTTGTAACAGCAAGCTTCAGAAGAGCCCACACACTCAGCCCTTAACCCCAGTGTACAGAAAGTGTCAAAACGTGTTTTTCAGCAGAAATAAACATGTTTCTGCAAGTTTGGTCAACCCCATGTAAGTTATGGGGCAGTAACATCACTCTTTTCAAAACGTGTTTTTCAGCCCGAAATAAACGCGTTTTTTCAGGCAACTGAATCTACTTGTAAAAGCAAGGCTCAGAAGTGCCCACACACTCACCCCTTAACCCCAGTGTACAGAAAGTGTCAAAACGTGTTTTTCAGCAGAAATAAACATGTTTCTGCAAGTTTGGTCAACCCCATGTAAGTTATGGGGCAGTAACATCACATTTTTCAAAACGTGTTTTTCAGCCCGAAATAAACGCGTTTTTTCAGACAACTGAATCTCCTTGTAACAGCAAGGCTCAGAAGAGCCCACACACTCAGCCCTTAACCCCAGTGTACAGAAAGTGTCAAAACGTGTTTTTCAGCAGAAATAAACATGTTTCTGCAAGTTTGGTCAACCCCATGTAAGTTATGGGGCAGTAACATCACACTTTTCAAAACGTGTTTTTCAGCCCGAAATAAACGCGTTTTTTCAGACAACTGAATCTCCTTGTAACAGCAAGCTTCAGAAGAGCCCACACACTCAGCCCTTAACCCCAGTGTACAGAAAGTGTCAAAACGTGTTTTTCAGCAGAAATAAACATGTTTCTGCAAGTTTGGTCAACCCCATGTAAGTTATGGGGCAGTAACATCACACTTTTCAAAACGTGTTTTTCAGCCCGAAATAAACGCGTTTTTTCAGACAACTGAATCTCCTTGTAAAAGCAAGGCTCAGAAGTGCCCACACACTCAGCCCTTAACCCCAGTGTACAGAAAGTGTCAAAACGTGTTTTTCAGCAGAAATAAACATGTTTCTGCAAGTTTGGTCAACCCCATGTAAGTTATGGGGCAGTAACATCACACTTTTCAAAACGTGTTTTTCAGCCCGAAATAAACGCGTTTTTTCAGGCAACTGAATCTACTTGTAACAACAAGGCTCAGAAGTGCCCACACACTCAGCCCTTAACCCCAGTGTACAGAAAGTGTCAAAACGTGTTTTTCAGCAGAAATAAACATGTTTCTGCAAGTTTGGTCAACCCCATGTAAGTTATGGGGCAGTAACATCACACTTTTCAAAACGTGTTTTTCAGCCCGAAATAAACACGTTTTTTCAGGCAACTGAATCTCCTTGTAACAGCAAGCTTCAGAAGAGCCCACACACTCAGCCCTTAACCCCAGTGTACAGAAAGTGTCAAAACGTGTTTTTCAGCAGAAATAAACATGTTTCTGCAAGTTTGGTCAACCCCATGTAAGTTATGGGGCAGTAACATCACACTTCTCAAAACGTGTTTTTCAGCCCGAAATAAACGCGTTTTTTCAGGCAACTGAATCTCCTTGTAACAGCAAGGCTCAGAAGTGCCCACACACTCAGCCCTTAACCCCAGTGTACAAAAAAGTGTCAAAACATGATTTTCAGCAGAAATAAACATGTTTCTGCAAGTTTGGTCAACCCCATGTAAGTTATGGGGCAGTAACATCACACTTTTCAAAACGTGTTTTTCAGCCCGAAATAAACACGTTTTTTCAGGCAACTGAATCTCCTTGTAACAGCAAGCTTCAGAAGAGCCCACACACTCAGCCCTTAACCCCAGTGTACAGAAAGTGTCAAAACGTGTTTTTCAGCAGAAATAAACATGTTTCTGCAAGTTTGGTCAACCCCATGTAAGTTATGGGGCAGTAACATCACACTTTTCAAAACGTGTTTTTCAGCACGAAATAAACGCGTTTTTTCAGGCAACTGAATCTCCTTGTAACAGCAAGCTTCAGAAGAGCCCACACACTCAGCCCTTAACCCCAGTGTACAGAAAGTGTCAAAACGTGTTTTTCAGCAGAAATAAACATGTTTCTGCAAGTTTGGTCAACCCCATGTAAGTTATGGGGCAGTAACATCACACTTTTCAAAACGTGTTTTTCAGCCCGAAATAAACACGTTTTTTCAGGCAACTGAATCTCCTTGTAACAGCAAGCTTCAGAAGAGCCCACACACTCAGCCCTTAACCCCAGTGTACAGAAAGTGTCAAAACATGTTTTTCAGCAGAAATAAACATGTTTCTGCAAGTTTGGTCAACCCCATGTAAGTTATGGGGCAGTAACATCACACTTTTCAAAACGTGTTTTTCAGCCCGAAATAAACACGTTTTTTCAGGCAACTGAATCTCCTTGTAACAGCAAGCTTCAGAAGAGCCCACACACTCAGCCCTTAACCCCAGTGTACAGAAAGTGTCAAAACGTGTTTTTCAGCAGAAATAAACATGTTTCTGCAAGTTTGGTCAACCCCATGTAAGTTATGGGGCAGTAACATCACACTTTTCAAAACGTGTTTTTCAGCCCGAAATAAACGCGTTTTTTCAGGCAACTGAATCTACTTGTAAAAGCAAGGCTCAGAAGTGCCCACACACTCAGCCCTTAACCCCAGTGTACAGAAAGTGTCAAAACATGTTTTTCAGCAGAAATAAACATGTTTCTGCAAGTTTGGTCAACCCCATGTAAGTTATGGGGCAGTAACATCACACTTTTCAAAACGTGTTTTTCAGCCCGAAATAAACACGTTTTTTCAGGCAACTGAATCTCCTTGTAACAGCAAGCTTCAGAAGAGCCCACACACTCAGCCCTTAACCCCAGTGTACAGAAAGTGTCAAAACGTGTTTTTCAGCAGAAATAAACATGTTTCTGCAAGTTTGGTCAACCCCATGTAAGTTATGGGGCAGTAACATCACTCTTTTCAAAACGTGTTTTTCAGCCCGAAATAAACACGTTTTTTCAGGCAACTGAATCTCCTTGTAACAGCAAGCTTCAGAAGAGCCCACACACTCAGCCCTTAACCCCAGTGTACAGAAATTGTCAAAACATGTTTTTCAGCAGAAATAAACATGTTTCTGCAAGTTTGGTCAACCCCAGGTAAGTTATGGGGCAGTAACATCACACTTTTCAAAACGTGTTTTTCAGCCCGAAATAAACGCGTTTTTTCAGGCAACTGAATCTCCTTGTAACAGCAAGCTTCAGAAGAGCCCACACACTCAGCCCTTAACCCCAGTGTACAGAAAGTGTCAAAACGTGTTTTTCAGCAGAAATAAACATGTTTCTGCAAGTTTGGTCAACCCCATGTAAGTTATGGGGCAGTAACATCACACTTTTCAAAACGTGTTTTTCAGCCCGAAATAAACGCGTTTTTTCAGACAACTGAATCTCCTTGTAACAGCAAGCTTCAGAAGAGCCCACACACTCAGCCCTTAACCCCAGTGTACAGAAAGTGTCAAAACGTGTTTTTCAGCAGAAATAAACATGTTTCTGCAAGTTTGGTCAACCCCATGTAAGTTATGGGGCAGTAACATCACACTTTTCAAAACGTGTTTTTCAGCCCGAAATAAACGCGTTTTTTCAGACAACTGAATCTCCTTGTAAAAGCAAGGCTCAGAAGTGCCCACACACTCAGCCCTTAACCCCAGTGTACAGAAAGTGTCAAAACGTGTTTTTCAGCAGAAATAAACATGTTTCTGCAAGTTTGGTCAACCCCATGTAAGTTATGGGGCAGTAACATCACACTTTTCAAAACGTGTTTTTCAGCCCGAAATAAACACGTTTTTTCAGGCAACTGAATCTCCTTGTAACAGCAAGCTTCAGAAGGGCCCACACACTCAGCCCTTAACCCCAGTGTACAGAAAGTGTCAAAACGTGTTTTTCAGCAGAAATAAACATGTTTCTGCAAGTTTGGTCAACCCCATGTAAGTTATGGGGCAGTAACATCACACTTTTCAAAACGTGTTTTTCAGCCCGAAATAAACGCGTTTTTTCAGGCAACTGAATCTCCTTGTAACAGCAAGCTTCAGAAGAGCCCACACACTCAGCCCTTAACCCCAGTGTACAGAAAGTGTCAAAACGTGTTTTTCAGCAGAAATAAACATGTTCCTGCAAGTTTGGTCAACCCCATGTAAGTTATGGGGCAGTAACATCACACTTTTCAAAACGTGTTTTTCAGCCCGAAATAAACACGTTTTTTCAGGCAACTGAATCTCCTTGTAACAGCAAGCTTCAGAAGAGCCCACACACTCAGCCCTTAACCCCAGTGTACAGAAAGTGTCAAAACATGTTTTTCAGCAGAAATAAACATGTTTCTGCAAGTTTGGTCAACCCCATGTAAGTTATGGGGCAGTAACATCACATTTTTCAAAACGTGTTTTTCAGCCCGAAATAAACGCGTTTTTTCAGACAACTGAATCTCCTTGTAACAGCAAGGCTCAGAAGAGCCCACACACTCAGCCCTTAACCCCAGTGTACAGAAAGTGTCAAAACGTGTTTTTCAGCAGAAATAAACATGTTTCTGCAAGTTTGGTCAACCCCATGTAAGTTATGGGGCAGTAACATCACACTTTTCAAAACGTGTTTTTCAGCCCGAAATAAACGCGTTTTTTCAGGCAACTGAATCTACTTGTAACAACAAGGCTCAGAAGTGCCCACACACTCAGCCCTTAACCCCAGTGTACAGAAAGTGTCAAAACGTGTTTTTCAGCAGAAATAAACATGTTTCTGCAAGTTTGGTCAACCCCATGTAAGTTATGGGGCAGTAACATCACACTTTTCAAAACGTGTTTTTCAGCCCGAAATAAACACGTTTTTTCAGGCAACTGAATCTCCTTGTAACAGCAAGCTTCAGAAGAGCCCACACACTCAGCCCTTAACCCCAGTGTACAGAAAGTGTCAAAACATGTTTTTCAGCAGAAATAAACATGTTTCTGCAAGTTTGGTCAACCCCATGTAAGTTATGGGGCAGTAACATCACACTTTTCAAAACGTGTTTTTCAGCCCGAAATAAACACGTTTTTTCAGGCAACTGAATCTCCTTGTAACAGCAAGCTTCAGAAGAGCCCACACACTCAGCCCTTAACCCCAGTGTACAGAAAGTGTCAAAACGTGTTTTTCAGCAGAAATAAACATGTTTCTGCAAGTTTGGTCAACCCCATGTAAGTTATGGGGCAGTAACATCACACTTTTCAAAACGTGTTTTTCAGCCCGAAATAAACGCGTTTTTTCAGGCAACTGAATCTACTTGTAAAAGCAAGGCTCAGAAGTGCCCACACACTCAGCCCTTAACCCCAGTGTACAGAAAGTGTCAAAACATGTTTTTCAGCAGAAATAAACATGTTTCTGCAAGTTTGGTCAACCCCATGTAAGTTATGGGGCAGTAACATCACACTTTTCAAAACGTGTTTTTCAGCCCGAAATAAACACGTTTTTTCAGGCAACTGAATCTCCTTGTAACAGCAAGCTTCAGAAGAGCCCACACACTCAGCCCTTAACCCCAGTGTACAGAAAGTGTCAAAACGTGTTTTTCAGCAGAAATAAACATGTTTCTGCAAGTTTGGTCAACCCCATGTAAGTTATGGGGCAGTAACATCACTCTTTTCAAAACGTGTTTTTCAGCCCGAAATAAACACGTTTTTTCAGGCAACTGAATCTCCTTGTAACAGCAAGCTTCAGAAGAGCCCACACACTCAGCCCTTAACCCCAGTGTACAGAAATTGTCAAAACATGTTTTTCAGCAGAAATAAACATGTTTCTGCAAGTTTGGTCAACCCCAGGTAAGTTATGGGGCAGTAACATCACACTTTTCAAAACGTGTTTTTCAGCCCGAAATAAACGCGTTTTTTCAGGCAACTGAATCTCCTTGTAACAGCAAGCTTCAGAAGAGCCCACACACTCAGCCCTTAACCCCAGTGTACAGAAAGTGTCAAAACGTGTTTTTCAGCAGAAATAAACATGTTTCTGCAAGTTTGGTCAACCCCATGTAAGTTATGGGGCAGTAACATCACACTTTTCAAAACGTGTTTTTCAGCCCGAAATAAACGCGTTTTTTCAGACAACTGAATCTCCTTGTAACAGCAAGCTTCAGAAGAGCCCACACACTCAGCCCTTAACCCCAGTGTACAGAAAGTGTCAAAACGTGTTTTTCAGCAGAAATAAACATGTTTCTGCAAGTTTGGTCAACCCCATGTAAGTTATGGGGCAGTAACATCACACTTTTCAAAACGTGTTTTTCAGCCCGAAATAAACGCGTTTTTTCAGACAACTGAATCTCCTTGTAAAAGCAAGGCTCAGAAGTGCCCACACACTCAGCCCTTAACCCCAGTGTACAGAAAGTGTCAAAACGTGTTTTTCAGCAGAAATAAACATGTTTCTGCAAGTTTGGTCAACCCCATGTAAGTTATGGGGCAGTAACATCACACTTTTCAAAACGTGTTTTTCAGCCCGAAATAAACACGTTTTTTCAGGCAACTGAATCTCCTTGTAACAGCAAGCTTCAGAAGGGCCCACACACTCAGCCCTTAACCCCAGTGTACAGAAAGTGTCAAAACGTGTTTTTCAGCAGAAATAAACATGTTTCTGCAAGTTTGGTCAACCCCATGTAAGTTATGGGGCAGTAACATCACACTTTTCAAAACGTGTTTTTCAGCCCGAAATAAACGCGTTTTTTCAGGCAACTGAATCTCCTTGTAACAGCAAGCTTCAGAAGAGCCCACACACTCAGCCCTTAACCCCAGTGTACAGAAAGTGTCAAAACGTGTTTTTCAGCAGAAATAAACATGTTCCTGCAAGTTTGGTCAACCCCATGTAAGTTATGGGGCAGTAACATCACACTTTTCAAAACGTGTTTTTCAGCCCGAAATAAACACGTTTTTTCAGGCAACTGAATCTCCTTGTAACAGCAAGCTTCAGAAGAGCCCACACACTCAGCCCTTAACCCCAGTGTACAGAAAGTGTCAAAACATGTTTTTCAGCAGAAATAAACATGTTTCTGCAAGTTTGGTCAACCCCATGTAAGTTATGGGGCAGTAACATCACATTTTTCAAAACGTGTTTTTCAGCCCGAAATAAACGCGTTTTTTCAGACAACTGAATCTCCTTGTAACAGCAAGGCTCAGAAGAGCCCACACACTCAGCCCTTAACCCCAGTGTACAGAAAGTGTCAAAACGTGTTTTTCAGCAGAAATAAACATGTTTCTGCAAGTTTGGTCAACCCCATGTAAGTTATGGGGCAGTAACATCACACTTTTCAAAACGTGTTTTTCAGCCCGAAATAAACGCGTTTTTTCAGGCAACTGAATCTACTTGTAACAACAAGGCTCAGAAGTGCCCACACACTCAGCCCTTAACCCCAGTGTACAGAAAGTGTCAAAACGTGTTTTTCAGCAGAAATAAACATGTTTCTGCAAGTTTGGTCAACCCCATGTAAGTTATGGGGCAGTAACATCACACTTTTCAAAACGTGTTTTTCAGCCCGAAATAAACACGTTTTTTCAGGCAACTGAATCTCCTTGTAACAGCAAGCTTCAGAAGAGCCCACACACTCAGCCCTTAACCCCAGTGTACAGAAAGTGTCAAAACATGTTTTTCAGCAGAAATAAACATGTTTCTGCAAGTTTGGTCAACCCCATGTAAGTTATGGGGCAGTAACATCACACTTTTCAAAACGTGTTTTTCAGCCCGAAATAAACACGTTTTTTCAGGCAACTGAATCTCCTTGTAACAGCAAGCTTCAGAAGAGCCCACACACTCAGCCCTTAACCCCAGTGTACAGAAAGTGTCAAAACGTGTTTTTCAGCAGAAATAAACATGTTTCTGCAAGTTTGGTCAACCCCATGTAAGTTATGGGGCAGTAACATCACACTTTTCAAAACGTGTTTTTCAGCCCGAAATAAACGCGTTTTTTCAGGCAACTGAATCTACTTGTAAAAGCAAGGCTCAGAAGTGCCCACACACTCAGCCCTTAACCCCAGTGTACAGAAAGTGTCAAAACATGTTTTTCAGCAGAAATAAACATGTTTCTGCAAGTTTGGTCAACCCCATGTAAGTTATGGGGCAGTAACATCACACTTTTCAAAACGTGTTTTTCAGCCCGAAATAAACACGTTTTTTCAGGCAACTGAATCTCCTTGTAACAGCAAGCTTCAGAAGAGCCCACACACTCAGCCCTTAACCCCAGTGTACAGAAAGTGTCAAAACGTGTTTTTCAGCAGAAATAAACATGTTTCTGCAAGTTTGGTCAACCCCATGTAAGTTATGGGGCAGTAACATCACACTTTTCAAAACGTGTTTTTCAGCCCGAAATAAACACGTTTTTTCAGGCAACTGAATCTCCTTGTAACAGCAAGCTTCAGAAGAGCCCACACACTCAGCCCTTAACCCCAGTGTACAGAAAGTGTCAAAACGTGTTTTTCAGCAGAAATAAACATGTTTCTGCAAGTTTGGTCAACCCCATGTAAGTTATGGGGCAGTAACATCACTCTTTTCAAAACGTGTTTTTCAGCCCGAAATAAACACGTTTTTTCAGGCAACTGAATCTCCTTGTAACAGCAAGCTTCAGAAGAGCCCACACACTCAGCCCTTAACCCCAGTGTACAGAAATTGTCAAAACATGTTTTTCAGCAGAAATAAACATGTTTCTGCAAGTTTGGTCAACCCCAGGTAAGTTATGGGGCAGTAACATCACACTTTTCAAAACGTGTTTTTCAGCCCGAAATAAACGCGTTTTTTCAGGCAACTGAATCTCCTTGTAACAGCAAGCTTCAGAAGAGCCCACACACTCAGCCCTTAACCCCAGTGTACAGAAAGTGTCAAAACGTGTTTTTCAGCAGAAATAAACATGTTTCTGCAAGTTTGGTCAACCCCATGTAAGTTATGGGGCAGTAACATCACACTTTTCAAAACGTGTTTTTCAGCCCGAAATAAACGCGTTTTTTCAGACAACTGAATCTCCTTGTAAAAGCAAGGCTCAGAAGTGACCACACACTCAGCCCTTAACCCCAGTGTACAGAAAGTGTCAAAACGTGTTTTTCAGCAGAAATAAACATGTTTCTGCAAGTTTGGTCAACCCCATGTAAGTTATGGGGCAGTAACATCACTCTTTTCAAAACGTGTTTTTCAGCCCGAAATAAACGCGTTTTTTCAGGCAACTGAATCTACTTGTAAAAGCAAGGCTCAGAAGTGCCCACACACTCAGCCCTTAACCCCAGTGTACAGAAAGTGTCAAAACATGTTTTTCAGCAGAAATAAACATGTTTCTGCAAGTTTGGTCAACCCCATGTAAGTTATGGGGTAGTAACATCACACTTTTCAAAACGTGTTTTTCAGCCCGAAATAAACACGTTTTTTCAGGCAACTGAATCTCCTTGTAACAGCAAGCTTCAGAAGAGCCCACACACTCAGCCCTTAACCCCAGTGTACAGAAAGTGTCAAAACGTGTTTTTCAGCAGAAATAAACATGTTTCTGCAAGTTTGGTCAACCCCATGTAAGTTATGGGGCAGTAACATCACACTTTTCAAAACGTGTTTTTCAGCCCGAAATAAACGCGTTTTTTCAGACAACTGAATCTCCTTGTAACAGCAAGCTTCAGAAGAGCCCACACACTCAGCCCTTAACCCCAGTGTACAGAAAGTGTCAAAACATGTTTTTCAGCAGAAATAAACATGTTTCTGCAAGTTTGGTCAACCCCAGGTAAGTTATGGGGCAGTAACATCACACTTTTCAAAACGTGTTTTTCAGCCCGAAATAAAGCGTTTTTTCAGGCAACTGAATCTCCTTGTAACAGCAAGGCTCAGAAGTGCCCACACACTCAGCCCTTAACCCCAGTGTACAGAAAGTGTCAAAACATGATTTTCAGCAGAAATAAACATGTTTCTGCAAGTTTGGTCAACCCCATGTAAGTTATGGGGCAGTAACATCACACTTTTCAAAACGTGTTTTTCAGCCCGAAATAAACACGTTTTTTCAGGCAACTGAATCTCCTTGTAACAGCAAGCTTCAGAAGAGCCCACACACTCAGCCCTTAACCCCAGTGTACAGAAAGTGTCAAAACGTGTTTTTCAGCAGAAATAAACATGTTTCTGCAAGTTTGGTCAACCCCATGTAAGTTATGGGGCAGTAACATCACTCTTTTCAAAACGTGTTTTTCAGCCCGAAATAAACGCGTTTTTTCAGGCAACTGAATCTACTTGTAAAAGCAAGGCTCAGAAGTGCCCACACACTCAGCCCTTAACCCCAGTGTACAGAAAGTGTCAAAACATGTTTTTCAGCAGAAATAAACATGTTTCTGCAAGTTTGGTCAACCCCATGTAAGTTATGGGGCAGTAACATCACACTTTTCAAAACGTGTTTTTCAGCCCGAAATAAACACGTTTTTTCAGGCAACTGAATCTCCTTGTAACAGCAAGCTTCAGAAGAGCCCACACACTCAGCCCTTAACCCCAGTGTACAGAAAGTGTCAAAACGTGTTTTTCAGCAGAAATAAACATGTTTCTGCAAGTTTGGTCAACCCCATGTAAGTTATGGGGCAGTAACATCACACTTTTCAAAACGTGTTTTTCAGCACGAAATAAACGCGTTTTTTCAGGCAACTGAATCTCCTTGTAACAGCAAGCTTCAGAAGAGCCCACACACTCAGCCCTTAACCCCAGTGTACAGAAAGTGTCAAAACGTGTTTTTCAGCAGAAATAAACATGTTTCTGCAAGTTTGGTCAACCCCATGTAAGTTATGGGGCAGTAACATCACACTTTTCAAAACGTGTTTTTCAGCCCGAAATAAACACGTTTTTTCAGGCAACTGAATCTCCTTGTAACAGCAAGCTTCAGAAGAGCCCACACACTCAGCCCTTAACCCCAGTGTACAGAAAGTGTCAAAACATGTTTTTCAGCAGAAATAAACATGTTTCTGCAAGTTTGGTCAACCCCATGTAAGTTATGGGGCAGTAACATCACACTTTTCAAAACGTGTTTTTCAGCCCGAAATAAACACGTTTTTTCAGGCAACTGAATCTCCTTGTAACAGCAAGCTTCAGAAGAGCCCACACACTCAGCCCTTAACCCCAGTGTACAGAAAGTGTCAAAACGTGTTTTTCAGCAGAAATAAACATGTTTCTGCAAGTTTGGTCAACCCCATGTAAGTTATGGGGCAGTAACATCACACTTTTCAAAACGTGTTTTTCAGCCCGAAATAAACGCGTTTTTTCAGGCAACTGAATCTACTTGTAAAAGCAAGGCTCAGAAGTGCCCACACACTCAGCCCTTAACCCCAGTGTACAGAAAGTGTCAAAACATGTTTTTCAGCAGAAATAAACATGTTTCTGCAAGTTTGGTCAACCCCATGTAAGTTATGGGGCAGTAACATCACACTTTTCAAAACGTGTTTTTCAGCCCGAAATAAACACGTTTTTTCAGGCAACTGAATCTCCTTGTAACAGCAAGCTTCAGAAGAGCCCACACACTCAGCCCTTAACCCCAGTGTACAGAAAGTGTCAAAACGTGTTTTTCAGCAGAAATAAACATGTTTCTGCAAGTTTGGTCAACCCCATGTAAGTTATGGGGCAGTAACATCACTCTTTTCAAAACGTGTTTTTCAGCCCGAAATAAACACGTTTTTTCAGGCAACTGAATCTCCTTGTAACAGCAAGCTTCAGAAGAGCCCACACACTCAGCCCTTAACCCCAGTGTACAGAAATTGTCAAAACATGTTTTTCAGCAGAAATAAACATGTTTCTGCAAGTTTGGTCAACCCCAGGTAAGTTATGGGGCAGTAACATCACACTTTTCAAAACGTGTTTTTCAGCCCGAAATAAACGCGTTTTTTCAGGCAACTGAATCTCCTTGTAACAGCAAGCTTCAGAAGAGCCCACACACTCAGCCCTTAACCCCAGTGTACAGAAAGTGTCAAAACGTGTTTTTCAGCAGAAATAAACATGTTTCTGCAAGTTTGGTCAACCCCATGTAAGTTATGGGGCAGTAACATCACACTTTTCAAAACGTGTTTTTCAGCCCGAAATAAACGCGTTTTTTCAGACAACTGAATCTCCTTGTAACAGCAAGCTTCAGAAGAGCCCACACACTCAGCCCTTAACCCCAGTGTACAGAAAGTGTCAAAACGTGTTTTTCAGCAGAAATAAACATGTTTCTGCAAGTTTGGTCAACCCCATGTAAGTTATGGGGCAGTAACATCACACTTTTCAAAACGTGTTTTTCAGCCCGAAATAAACGCGTTTTTTCAGACAACTGAATCTCCTTGTAAAAGCAAGGCTCAGAAGTGCCCACACACTCAGCCCTTAACCCCAGTGTACAGAAAGTGTCAAAACGTGTTTTTCAGCAGAAATAAACATGTTTCTGCAAGTTTGGTCAACCCCATGTAAGTTATGGGGCAGTAACATCACACTTTTCAAAACGTGTTTTTCAGCCCGAAATAAACACGTTTTTTCAGGCAACTGAATCTCCTTGTAACAGCAAGCTTCAGAAGGGCCCACACACTCAGCCCTTAACCCCAGTGTACAGAAAGTGTCAAAACGTGTTTTTCAGCAGAAATAAACATGTTTCTGCAAGTTTGGTCAACCCCATGTAAGTTATGGGGCAGTAACATCACACTTTTCAAAACGTGTTTTTCAGCCCGAAATAAACGCGTTTTTTCAGGCAACTGAATCTCCTTGTAACAGCAAGCTTCAGAAGAGCCCACACACTCAGCCCTTAACCCCAGTGTACAGAAAGTGTCAAAACGTGTTTTTCAGCAGAAATAAACATGTTCCTGCAAGTTTGGTCAACCCCATGTAAGTTATGGGGCAGTAACATCACACTTTTCAAAACGTGTTTTTCAGCCCGAAATAAACACGTTTTTTCAGGCAACTGAATCTCCTTGTAACAGCAAGCTTCAGAAGAGCCCACACACTCAGCCCTTAACCCCAGTGTACAGAAAGTGTCAAAACATGTTTTTCAGCAGAAATAAACATGTTTCTGCAAGTTTGGTCAACCCCATGTAAGTTATGGGGCAGTAACATCACATTTTTCAAAACGTGTTTTTCAGCCCGAAATAAACGCGTTTTTTCAGACAACTGAATCTCCTTGTAACAGCAAGGCTCAGAAGAGCCCACACACTCAGCCCTTAACCCCAGTGTACAGAAAGTGTCAAAACGTGTTTTTCAGCAGAAATAAACATGTTTCTGCAAGTTTGGTCAACCCCATGTAAGTTATGGGGCAGTAACATCACACTTTTCAAAACGTGTTTTTCAGCCCGAAATAAACGCGTTTTTTCAGGCAACTGAATCTACTTGTAACAACAAGGCTCAGAAGTGCCCACACACTCAGCCCTTAACCCCAGTGTACAGAAAGTGTCAAAACGTGTTTTTCAGCAGAAATAAACATGTTTCTGCAAGTTTGGTCAACCCCATGTAAGTTATGGGGCAGTAACATCACACTTTTCAAAACGTGTTTTTCAGCCCGAAATAAACACGTTTTTTCAGGCAACTGAATCTCCTTGTAACAGCAAGCTTCAGAAGAGCCCACACACTCAGCCCTTAACCCCAGTGTACAGAAAGTGTCAAAACATGTTTTTCAGCAGAAATAAACATGTTTCTGCAAGTTTGGTCAACCCCATGTAAGTTATGGGGCAGTAACATCACACTTTTCAAAACGTGTTTTTCAGCCCGAAATAAACACGTTTTTTCAGGCAACTGAATCTCCTTGTAACAGCAAGCTTCAGAAGAGCCCACACACTCAGCCCCTTAACCCCAGTGTACAGAAAGTGTCAAAACGTGTTTTTCAGCAGAAATAAACATGTTTCTGCAAGTTTGGTCAACCCCATGTAAGTTATGGGGCAGTAACATCACACTTTTCAAAACGTGTTTTTCAGCCCGAAATAAACGCGTTTTTTCAGGCAACTGAATCTACTTGTAAAAGCAAGGCTCAGAAGTGCCCACACACTCAGCCCTTAACCCCAGTGTACAGAAAGTGTCAAAACATGTTTTTCAGCAGAAATAAACATGTTTCTGCAAGTTTGGTCAACCCATGTAAGTTATGGGGCAGTAACATCACACTTTTCAAAACGTGTTTTTCAGCCCGAAATAAACACGTTTTTTCAGGCAACTGAATCTCCTTGTAACAGCAAGCTTCAGAAGAGCCCACACACTCAGCCCTTAACCCCAGTGTACAGAAAGTGTCAAAACGTGTTTTTCAGCAGAAATAAACATGTTTCTGCAAGTTTGGTCAACCCCATGTAAGTTATGGGGCAGTAACATCACTCTTTTCAAAACGTGTTTTTCAGCCCGAAATAAACACGTTTTTTCAGGCAACTGAATCTCCTTGTAACAGCAAGCTTCAGAAGAGCCCACACACTCAGCCCTTAACCCCAGTGTACAGAAATTGTCAAAACATGTTTTTCAGCAGAAATAAACATGTTTCTGCAAGTTTGGTCAACCCCAGGTAAGTTATGGGGCAGTAACATCACACTTTTCAAAACGTGTTTTTCAGCCCGAAATAAACGCGTTTTTTCAGGCAACTGAATCTCCTTGGAAACAGCAAGCTTCAGAAGAGCCCACACACTCAGCCCTTAACCCCAGTGTACAGAAAGTGTCAAAACGTGTTTTTCAGCAGAAATAAACATGTTTCTGCAAGTTTGGTCAACCCCATGTAAGTTATGGGGCAGTAACATCACACTTTTCAAAACGTGTTTTTCAGCCCGAAATAAACGCGTTTTTTCAGACAACTGAATCTCCTTGTAACAGCAAGCTTCAGAAGAGCCCACACACTCAGCCCTTAACCCCAGTGTACAGAAAGTGTCAAAACGTGTTTTTCAGCAGAAATAAACATGTTTCTGCAAGTTTGGTCAACCCCATGTAAGTTATGGGGCAGTAACATCACACTTTTCAAAACGTGTTTTTCAGCCCGAAATAAACGCGTTTTTTCAGACAACTGAATCTCCTTGTAAAAGCAAGGCTCAGAAGTGCCCACACACTCAGCCCTTAACCCCAGTGTACAGAAAGTGTCAAAACGTGTTTTTCAGCAGAAATAAACATGTTTCTGCAAGTTTGGTCAACCCCATGTAAGTTATGGGGCAGTAACATCACACTTTTCAAAACGTGTTTTTCAGCCCGAAATAAACACGTTTTTTCAGGCAACTGAATCTCCTTGTAACAGCAAGCTTCAGAAGGGCCCACACACTCAGCCCTTAACCCCAGTGTACAGAAAGTGTCAAAACGTGTTTTTCAGCAGAAATAAACATGTTTCTGCAAGTTTGGTCAACCCCATGTAAGTTATGGGGCAGTAACATCACACTTTTCAAAACGTGTTTTTCAGCCCGAAATAAACGCGTTTTTTCAGGCAACTGAATCTCCTTGTAACAGCAAGCTTCAGAAGAGCCCACACACTCAGCCCTTAACCCCAGTGTACAGAAAGTGTCAAAACGTGTTTTTCAGCAGAAATAAACATGTTCCTGCAAGTTTGGTCAACCCATGTAAGTTATGGGGCAGTAACATCACACTTTTCAAAACGTGTTTTTCAGCCCGAAATAAACACGTTTTTTCAGGCAACTGAATCTCCTTGTAACAGCAAGCTTCAGAAGAGCCCACACACTCAGCCCTTAACCCCAGTGTACAGAAAGTGTCAAAACATGTTTTTCAGCAGAAATAAACATGTTTCTGCAAGTTTGGTCAACCCCATGTAAGTTATGGGGCAGTAACATCACATTTTTCAAAACGTGTTTTTCAGCCCGAAATAAACGCGTTTTTTCAGACAAACTGAATCTCCTTGTAACAGCAAGGCTCAGAAGAGCCCACACACTCAGCCCTTAACCCCAGTGTACAGAAAGTGTCAAAACGTGTTTTCAGCAGAAATAAACATGTTTCTGCAAGTTTGGTCAACCCCATGTAAGTTATGGGGCAGTAACATCACACTTTTCAAAACGTGTTTTTCAGCCCGAAATAAACGCGTTTTTTCAGGCAACTGAATCTACTTGTAACAACAAGGCTCAGAAGTGCCCACACACTCAGCCCTTAACCCCAGTGTACAGAAAGTGTCAAAACGTGTTTTTCAGCAGAAATAAACATGTTTCTGCAAGTTTGGTCAACCCCATGTAAGTTATGGGGCAGTAACATCACACTTTTCAAAACGTGTTTTTCAGCCCGAAATAAACACGTTTTTTCAGGCAACTGAATCTCCTTGTAACAGCAAGCTTCAGAAGAGCCCACACACTCAGCCCTTAACCCCAGTGTACAGAAAGTGTCAAAACATGTTTTTCAGCAGAAATAAACATGTTTCTGCAAGTTTGGTCAACCCCATGTAAGTTATGGGGCAGTAACATCACACTTTTCAAAACGTGTTTTTCAGCCCGAAATAAACACGTTTTTTCAGGCAACTGAATCTCCTTGTAACAGCAAGCTTCAGAAGAGCCCACACACTCAGCCCTTAACCCCAGTGTACAGAAAGTGTCAAAACGTGTTTTTCAGCAGAAATAAACATGTTTCTGCAAGTTTGGTCAACCCCATGTAAGTTATGGGGCAGTAACATCACACTTTTCAAAACGTGTTTTTCAGCCCGAAATAAACGCGTTTTTTCAGGCAACTGAATCTACTTGTAAAAGCAAGGCTCAGAAGTGCCCACACACTCAGCCCTTAACCCCAGTGTACAGAAAGTGTCAAAACATGTTTTTCAGCAGAAATAAACATGTTTCTGCAAGTTTGGTCAACCCCATGTAAGTTATGGGGCAGTAACATCACACTTTTCAAAACGTGTTTTTCAGCCCGAAATAACACGTTTTTTCAGGCAACTGAATCTCCTTGTAACAGCAAGCTTCAGAAGAGCCCACACACTCAGCCCTTAACCCCAGTGTACAGAAAGTGTCAAAACGTGTTTTTCAGCAGAAATAAACATGTTTCTGCAAGTTTGGTCAACCCCATGTAAGTTATGGGCAGTAACATCACACTTTTCAAAACGTGTTTTCAGCCCGAAATAAACACGTTTTTTCAGGCAACTGAATCTCCTTGTAACAGCAAGCTTCAGAAGAGCCCACACACTCAGCCCTTAACCCCAGTGTACAGAAAGTGTCAAAACGTGTTTTTCAGCAGAAATAAACATGTTTCTGCAAGTTTGGTCAACCCCATGTAAGTTATGGGGCAGTAACATCACTCTTTTCAAAACGTGTTTTTCAGCCCGAAATAAACACGTTTTTTCAGGCAACTGAATCTCCTTGTAACAGCAAGCTTCAGAAGAGCCCACACACTCAGCCCTTAACCCCAGTGTACAGAAATTGTCAAAACATGTTTTTCAGCAGAAATAAACATGTTTCTGCAAGTTTGGTCAACCCCAGGTAAGTTATGGGGCAGTAACATCACACTTTTCAAAACGTGTTTTTCAGCCCGAAATAAACGCGTTTTTTCAGGCAACTGAATCTCCTTGTAACAGCAAGCTTCAGAAGAGCCCACACACTCAGCCCTTAACCCCAGTGTACAGAAAGTGTCAAAACGTGTTTTTCAGCAGAAATAAACATGTTTCTGCAAGTTTGGTCAACCCCATGTAAGTTATGGGGCAGTAACATCACACTTTTCAAAACGTGTTTTTCAGCCCGAAATAAACGCGTTTTTTCAGACAACTGAATCTCCTTGTAAAAAGCAAGGGCTCAGAAGTGACCACACACTCAGCCCTTAACCCCAGTGTACAGAAAGTGTCAAAACGTGTTTTTCAGCAGAAATAAACATGTTTCTGCAAGTTTGGTCAACCCCATGTAAGTTATGGGGCAGTAACATCACTCTTTTCAAAACGTGTTTTTCAGCCCGAAATAAACGCGTTTTTCAGGCAACTGAATCTACTTGTAAAAGCAAGGCTCAGAAGTGCCCACACACTCAGCCCTTAACCCAGTGTACAGAAAGTGTCAAAACATGTTTTTCAGCAGAAATAAACATGTTTCTGCAAGTTTGGTCAACCCCATGTAAGTTATGGGGTAGTAACATCACACTTTTCAAAACGTGTTTTTCAGCCCGAAATAAACACGTTTTTTCAGGCAACTGAATCTCCTTGTAACAGCAAGCTTCAGAAGAGCCCACACACTCAGCCCTTAACCCCAGTGTACAGAAAGTGTCAAAACGTGTTTTTCAGCAGAAATAAACATGTTTCTGCAAGTTTGGTCAACCCCATGTAAGTTATGGGGCAGTAACATCACACTTTTCAAAACGTGTTTTTCAGCCCGAAATAAACGCGTTTTTTCAGACAACTGAATCTCCTTGTAACAGCAAGCTTCAGAAGAGCCCACACACTCAGCCCTTAACCCCAGTGTACAGAAAGTGTCAAAACATGTTTTTCAGCAGAAATAAACATGTTTCTGCAAGTTTGGTCAACCCCAGGTAAGTTATGGGGCAGTAACATCACACTTTTCAAAACGTGTTTTTCAGCCCGAAATAAAGCGTTTTTTCAGGCAACTGAATCTCCTTGTAACAGCAAGGCTCAGAAGTGCCCACACACTCAGCCCTTAACCCCAGTGTACAGAAAGTGTCAAAACATGATTTTCAGCAGAAATAAACATGTTTCTGCAAGTTTGGTCAACCCCATGTAAGTTATGGGGCAGTAACATCACACTTTTCAAAACGTGTTTTTCAGCCCGAAATAAACACGTTTTTTCAGGCAACTGAATCTCCTTGTAACAGCAAGCTTCAGAAGAGCCCACACACTCAGCCCTTAACCCCAGTGTACAGAAAGTGTCAAAACGTGTTTTTCAGCAGAAATAAACATGTTTCTGCAAGTTTGGTCAACCCCATGTAAGTTATGGGGCAGTAACATCACTCTTTTCAAAACGTGTTTTTCAGCCCGAAATAAACGCGTTTTTTCAGGCAACTGAATCTACTTGTAAAAGCAAGGCTCAGAAGTGCCCACACACTCAGCCCTTAACCCCAGTGTACAGAAAGTGTCAAAACATGTTTTTCAGCAGAAATAAACATGTTTCTGCAAGTTTGGTCAACCCCATGTAAGTTATGGGGCAGTAACATCACACTTTTCAAAACGTGTTTTTCAGCCCGAAATAAACACGTTTTTTCAGGCAACTGAATCTCCTTGTAACAGCAAGCTTCAGAAGAGCCCACACACTCAGCCCTTAACCCCAGTGTACAGAAAGTGTCAAAACGTGTTTTTCAGCAGAAATAAACATGTTTCTGCAAGTTTGGTCAACCCCATGTAAGTTATGGGGCAGTAACATCACACTTTTCAAAACGTGTTTTTCAGCCCGAAATAAACGCGTTTTTTCAGGCAACTGAATCTCCTTGTAACAGCAAGCTTCAGAAGAGCCCACACACTCAGCCCTTAACCCCAGTGTACAGAAAGTGTCAAAACGTGTTTTTCAGCAGAAATAAACATGTTCCTGCAAGTTTGGTCAACCCCATGTAAGTTATGGGGCAGTAACATCACACTTTTCAAAACGTGTTTTTCAGCCCGAAATAAACACGTTTTTTCAGGCAACTGAATCTCCTTGTAACAGCAAGCTTCAGAAGAGCCCACACACTCAGCCCTTAACCCCAGTGTACAGAAAGTGTCAAAACATGTTTTTCAGCAGAAATAAACATGTTTCTGCAAGTTTGGTCAACCCCATGTAAGTTATGGGGCAGTAACATCACATTTTTCAAAACGTGTTTTTCAGCCCGAAATAAACGCGTTTTTTCAGACAACTGAATCTCCTTGTAACAGCAAGGCTCAGAAGAGCCCACACACTCAGCCCTTAACCCCAGTGTACAGAAAGTGTCAAAACGTGTTTTTCAGCAGAAATAAACATGTTTCTGCAAGTTTGGTCAACCCCATGTAAGTTATGGGGCAGTAACATCACACTTTTCAAAACGTGTTTTTCAGCCCGAAATAAACGCGTTTTTTCAGGCAACTGAATCTCCTTGTAACAACAAGGCTCAGAAGTGCCCACACACTCAGCCCTTAACCCCAGTGTACAGAAAGTGTCAAAACGTGTTTTTCAGCAGAAATAAACATGTTTCTGCAAGTTTGGTCAACCCCATGTAAGTTATGGGGCAGTAACATCACACTTTTCAAAACGTGTTTTTCAGCCCGAAATAAACACGTTTTTTCAGGCAACTGAATCTCCTTGTAACAGCAAGCTTCAGAAGAGCCCACACACTCAGCCCTTAACCCCAGTGTACAGAAAGTGTCAAAACATGTTTTTCAGCAGAAATAAACATGTTTCTGCAAGTTTGGTCAACCCCATGTAAGTTATGGGGCAGTAACATCACACTTTTCAAAACGTGTTTTTCAGCCCGAAATAAACACGTTTTTTCAGGCAACTGAATCTCCTTGTAACAGCAAGCTTCAGAAGAGCCCACACACTCAGCCCTTAACCCCAGTGTACAGAAAGTGTCAAAACGTGTTTTTCAGCAGAAATAAACATGTTTCTGCAAGTTTGGTCAACCCCATGTAAGTTATGGGGCAGTAACATCACACTTTTCAAAACGTGTTTTTCAGCCCGAAATAAACGCGTTTTTTCAGGCAACTGAATCTACTTGTAAAAGCAAGGCTCAGAAGTGCCCACACACTCAGCCCTTAACCCCAGTGTACAGAAAGTGTCAAAACGTGTTTTTCAGCAGAAATAAACATGTTTCTGCAAGTTTGGTCAACCCCATGTAAGTTATGGGGCAGTAACATCACACTTTTCAAAACGTGTTTTTCAGCCCGAAATAAACACGTTTTTTCAGGCAACTGAATCTCCTTGTAACAGCAAGCTTCAGAAGAGCCCACACACTCAGCCCTTAACCCCAGTGTACAGAAAGTGTCAAAACGTGTTTTTCAGCAGAAATAAACATGTTTCTGCAAGTTTGGTCAACCCCATGTAAGTTATGGGGCAGTAACATCACACTTTTCAAAACGTGTTTTTCAGCCCGAAATAAACACGTTTTTTCAGGCAACTGAATCTCCTTGTAACAGCAAGCTTCAGAAGAGCCCACACACTCAGCCCTTAACCCCAGTGTACAGAAAGTGTCAAAACGTGTTTTTCAGCAGAAATAAACATGTTTCTGCAAGTTTGGTCAACCCCATGTAAGTTATGGGGCAGTAACATCACTCTTTTCAAAACGTGTTTTTCAGCCCGAAATAAACACGTTTTTTCAGGCAACTGAATCTCCTTGTAACAGCAAGCTTCAGAAGAGCCCACACACTCAGCCCTTAACCCCAGTGTACAGAAATTGTCAAAACATGTTTTTCAGCAGAAATAAACATGTTTCTGCAAGTTTGGTCAACCCCAGGTAAGTTATGGGGCAGTAACATCACACTTTTCAAAACGTGTTTTTCAGCCCGAAATAAACGCGTTTTTCAGGCAACTGAATCTCCTTGTAACAGCAAGCTTCAGAAGAGCCCACACACTCAGCCCTTAACCCCAGTGTACAGAAAGTGTCAAAACGTGTTTTTCAGCAGAAATAAACATGTTTCTGCAAGTTTGGTCAACCCCATGTAAGTTATGGGGCAGTAACATCACACTTTTCAAAACGTGTTTTTCAGCCCGAAATAAACGCGTTTTTTCAGACAACTGAATCTCCTTGTAAAAGCAAGGCTCAGAAGTGACCACACACTCAGCCCTTAACCCCAGTGTACAGAAAGTGTCAAAACGTGTTTTTCAGCAGAAATAAACATGTTTCTGCAAGTTTGGTCAACCCCATGTAAGTTATGGGGCAGTAACATCACTCTTTTCAAAACGTGTTTTTCAGCCCGAAATAAACGCGTTTTTTCAGGCAACTGAATCTACTTGTAAAAGCAAGGCTCAGAAGTGCCCACACACTCAGCCCTTAACCCCAGTGTACAGAAAGTGTCAAAACATGTTTTTCAGCAGAAATAAACATGTTTCTGCAAGTTTGGTCAACCCCATGTAAGTTATGGGGTAGTAACATCACACTTTTCAAAACGTGTTTTTCAGCCCGAAATAAACACGTTTTTTCAGGCAACTGAATCTCCTTGTAACAGCAAGCTTCAGAAGAGCCCACACACTCAGCCCTTAACCCCAGTGTACAGAAAGTGTCAAAACGTGTTTTTCAGCAGAAATAAACATGTTTCTGCAAGTTTGGTCAACCCCATGTAAGTTATGGGGCAGTAACATCACACTTTTCAAAACGTGTTTTTCAGCCCGAAATAAACGCGTTTTTTCAGACAACTGAATCTCCTTGTAACAGCAAGCTTCAGAAGAGCCCACACACTCAGCCCTTAACCCCAGTGTACAGAAAGTGTCAAAACATGTTTTTCAGCAGAAATAAACATGTTTCTGCAAGTTTGGTCAACCCCATGTAAGTTATGGGGCAGTAACATCACACTTTTCAAAACGTGTTTTTCAGCCCGAAATAAACACGTTTTTTCAGGCAACTGAATCTCCTTGTAACAGCAAGCTTCAGAAGAGCCCACACACTCAGCCCTTAACCCCAGTGTACAGAAAGTGTCAAAACGTGTTTTTCAGCAGAAATAAACATGTTTCTGCAAGTTTGGTCAACCCCATGTAAGTTATGGGGCAGTAACATCACACTTTTCAAAACGTGTTTTTCAGCCCGAAATAAACACGTTTTTTCAGGCAACTGAATCTCCTTGTAACAGCAAGCTTCAGAAGTGCCCACACACTCAGCCCTTAACCCCAGTGTACAGAAAGTGTCAAAACGTGTTTTTCAGCAGAAATAAACATGTTTCTGCAAGTTTGGTCAACCCCATGTAAGTTATGGGGCAGTAACATCACACTTTTCAAAACGTGTTTTTCAGCCCGAAATAAACGCGTTTTTTCAGACAACTGAATCTCCTTGTAACAGCAAGCTTCAGAAGAGCCCACACACTCAGCCCTTAACCCCAGTGTACAGAAAGTGTCAAAACGTGTTTTTCAGCAGAAATAAACATGTTTCTGCAAGTTTGGTCAACCCCATGTAAGTTATGGGGCAGTAACATCACACTTTTCAAAACGTGTTTTTCAGCCCGAAATAAACGCGTTTTTTCAGGCAACTGAATCTACTTGTAACAGCAAGGCTCAGAAGTGCCCACACACTCAGCCCTTAACCCCAGTGTACAGAAAGTGTCAAAACATGTTTTTCAGCAGAAATAAACATGTTTCTGCAAGTTTGGTCAACCCCATGTAAGTTATGGGGCAGTAACATCACACTTTTCAAAACGTGTTTTTCAGCCCGAAATAAACGCGTTTTTTCAGACAACTGAATCTCCTTGTAACAGCAAGCTTCAGAAGAGCCCACACACTCAGCCCTTAACCCCAGTGTACAGAAAGTGTCAAAACATGTTTTTCAGCAGAAATAAACATGTTTCTGCAAGTTTGGTCAACCCCATGTAAGTTATGGGGCAGTAACATCACACTTTTCAAAACGTGTTTTTCAGCCCGAAATAAACACGTTTTTTCAGGCAACTGAATCTCCTTGTAACAGCAAGCTTCAGAAGAGCCCACACACTCAGCCCTTAACCCCAGTGTACAGAAAGTGTCAAAACATGTTTTTCAGCAGAAATAAACATGTTTCTGCAAGTTTGGTCAACCCCATGTAAGTTATGGGGCAGTAACATCACACTTTTCAAAACGTGTTTTTCAGCCCGAAATAAACACGTTTTTTCAGGCAACTGAATCTCCTTGTAACAGCAAGCTTCAGAAGAGCCCACACACTCAGCCCTTAACCCCAGTGTACAGAAATTGTCAAAACATGTTTTTCAGCAGAAATAAACATGTTTCTGCAAGTTTGGTCAACCCCAGGTAAGTTATGGGGCAGTAACATCACACTTTTCAAAACGTGTTTTTCAGCCCGAAATAAACGCGTTTTTTCAGACAACTGAATCTCCTTGTAACAGCAAGCTTCAGAAGAGCCCACACACTCAGCCCTTAACCCCAGTGTACAGAAAGTGTCAAAACGTGTTTTTCAGCAGAAATAAACATGTTTCTGCAAGTTTGGTCAACCCCATGTAAGTTATGGGGCAGTAACATCACACTTTTCAAAACGTGTTTTTCAGCCCGAAATAAACGCGTTTTTTCAGGCAACTGAATCTACTTGTAACAGCAAGGCTCAGAAGTGACCACACACTCAGCCCTTAACCCCAGTGTACAGAAAGTGTCAAAACGTGTTTTTCAGCAGAAATAAACATGTTTCTGCAAGTTTGGTCAACCCCATGTAAGTTATGGGGCAGTAACATCACACTTTTCAAAACGTGTTTTTCAGCCCGAAATAAACGCGTTTTTTCAGACAACTGAATCTCCTTGTAACAGCAAGCTTCAGAAGAGCCCACACACTCAGCCCTTAACCCCAGTGTACAGAAAGTGTCAAAACGTGTTTTTCAGCAGAAATAAACATGTTTCTGCAAGTTTGGTCAACCCCATGTAAGTTATGGGGCAGTAACATCACACTTTTCAAAACGTGTTTTTCAGCCCGAAATAAACGCGTTTTTTCAGGCAACTGAATCTCCTTGTAACAGCAAGCTTCAGAAGAGCCCACACACTCAGCCCTTAACCCCAGTGTACAGAAAGTGTCAAAACGTGTTTTTCAGCAGAAATAAACATGTTTCTGCAAGTTTGGTCAACCCCATGTAAGTTATGGGGCAGTAACATCACACTTTTCAAAACGTGTTTTTCAGCCCGAAATAAACGCGTTTTTTCAGGCAACTGAATCTACTTGTAAAAACAAGGCTCAGAAGTGCCCACACACTCAGCCCTTAACCCCAGTGTACAGAAAGTGTCAAAACATGTTTTTCAGCAGAAATAAACATGTTTCTGCAAGTTTGGTCAACCCCAGGTAAGTTATGGGGCAGTAACATCACACTTTTCAAAACGTGTTTTTCAGCCCGAAATAAACGCGTTTTTTCAGGCAACTGAATCTCCTTGTAACAGCAAGGCTCAGAAGTGCCCACACACTCAGCCCTTAACCCCAGTGTACAGAAAGTGTCAAAACATGATTTTCAGCAGAAATAAACATGTTTCTGCAAGTTTGGTCAACCCCATGTAAGTTATGGGGCAGTAACATCACACTTTTCAAAACGTGTTTTTCAGCCCGAAATAAACACGTTTTTTCAGGCAACTGAATCTCCTTGTAACAGCAAGCTTCAGAAGAGCCCACACACTCAGCCCTTAACCCCAGTGTACAGAAAGTGTCAAAACGTGTTTTTCAGCAGAAATAAACATGTTTCTGCAAGTTTGGTCAACCCCATGTAAGTTATGGGGCAGTAACATCACTCTTTTCAAAACGTGTTTTTCAGCCCGAAATAAACGCGTTTTTTCAGGCAACTGAATCTACTTGTAACAACAAGGCTCAGAAGTGCCCACACACTCAGCCCTTAACCCCAGTGTACAGAAAGTGTCAAAACATGTTTTTCAGCAGAAATAAACATGTTTCTGCAAGTTTGGTCAACCCCATGTAAGTTATGGGGCAGTAACATCACACTTTTCAAAACGTGTTTTTCAGCCCGAAATAAACACGTTTTTTCAGGCAACTGAATCTCCTTGTAACAGCAAGCTTCAGAAGAGCCCACACACTCAGCCCTTAACCCCAGTGTACAGAAAGTGTCAAAACGTGTTTTTCAGCAGAAATAAACATGTTTCTGCAAGTTTGGTCAACCCCATGTAAGTTATGGGGCAGTAACATCACTCTTTTCAAAACGTGTTTTTCAGCCCGAAATAAACACGTTTTTTCAGGCAACTGAATCTCCTTGTAACAGCAAGCTTCAGAAGAGCCCACACACTCAGCCCTTAACCCCAGTGTACAGAAATTGTCAAAACATGTTTTTCAGCAGAAATATGTTTCTGCAAGTTTGGTCAACCCCAGGTAAGTTATGGGGCAGTAACATCACACTTTTCAAAACGTGTTTTTCAGCCCGAAATAAACGCGTTTTTTCAGGCAACTGAATCTCCTTGTAACAGCAAGCTTCAGAAGAGCCCACACACTCAGCCCTTAACCCCAGTGTACAGAAAGTGTCAAAACGTGTTTTTCAGCAGAAATAAACATGTTTCTGCAAGTTTGGTCAACCCCATGTAAGTTATGGGGCAGTAACATCACACTTTTCAAAACGTGTTTTTCAGCCCGAAATAAACGCGTTTTTTCAGACAACTGAATCTCCTTGTAAAAGCAAGGCTCAGAAGTGCCCACACACTCAGCCCTTAACCCCAGTGTACAGAAAGTGTCAAAACGTGTTTTTCAGCAGAAATAAACATGTTTCTGCAAGTTTGGTCAACCCCATGTAAGTTATGGGGCAGTAACATCACTCTTTTCAAAACGTGTTTTTCAGCCCGAAATAAACGCGTTTTTTCAGGCAACTGAATCTACTTGTAAAAGCAAGGCTCAGAAGTGCCCACACACTCAGCCCTTAACCCCAGTGTACAGAAAGTGTCAAAACATGTTTTTCAGCAGAAATAAACATGTTTCTGCAAGTTTGGTCAACCCCATGTAAGTTATGGGGTAGTAACATCACACTTTTCAAAACGTGTTTTTCAGCCCGAAATAAACACGTTTTTTCAGGCAACTGAATCTCCTTGTAACAGCAAGCTTCAGAAGAGCCCACACACTCAGCCCTTAACCCCAGTGTACAGAAAGTGTCAAAACGTGTTTTTCAGCAGAAATAAACATGTTTCTGCAAGTTTGGTCAACCCCATGTAAGTTATGGGGCAGTAACATCACACTTTTCAAAACGTGTTTTTCAGCCCGAAATAAACGCGTTTTTTCAGACAACTGAATCTCCTTGTAACAGCAAGCTTCAGAAGAGCCCACACACTCAGCCCTTAACCCCAGTGTACAGAAAGTGTCAAAACGTGTTTTTCAGCAGAAATAAACATGTTTCTGCAAGTTTGGTCAACCCCATGTAAGTTATGGGGCAGTAACATCACACTTTTCAAAACGTGTTTTTCAGCCCGAAATAAACGCGTTTTTTCAGACAACTGAATCTCCTTGTAAAAGCAAGGCTCAGAAGTGCCCACACACTCAGCCCTTAACCCCAGTGTACAGAAAGTGTCAAAACGTGTTTTTCAGCAGAAATAAACATGTTTCTGCAAGTTTGGTCAACCCCATGTAAGTTATGGGGCAGTAACATCACACTTTTCAAAACGTGTTTTTCAGCCCGAAATAAACACGTTTTTTCAGGCAACTGAATCTCCTTGTAACAGCAAGCTTCAGAAGAGCCCACACACTCAGCCCTTAACCCCAGTGTACAGAAAGTGTCAAAACGTGTTTTTCAGCAGAAATAAACATGTTTCTGCAAGTTTGGTCAACCCCATGTAAGTTATGGGGCAGTAACATCACTCTTTTCAAAACGTGTTTTTCAGCCCGAAATAAACGCGTTTTTTCAGGCAACTGAATCTACTTGTAAAAGCAAGGCTCAGAAGTGCCCACACACTCACCCCTTAACCCCAGTGTACAGAAAGTGTCAAAACGTGTTTTTCAGCAGAAATAAACATGTTTCTGCAAGTTTGGTCAACCCCATGTAAGTTATGGGGCAGTAACATCACATTTTTCAAAACGTGTTTTTCAGCCCGAAATAAACGCGTTTTTTCAGACAACTGAATCTCCTTGTAACAGCAAGGCTCAGAAGAGCCCACACACTCAGCCCTTAACCCCAGTGTACAGAAAGTGTCAAAACGTGTTTTTCAGCAGAAATAAACATGTTTCTGCAAGTTTGGTCAACCCCATGTAAGTTATGGGGCAGTAACATCACACTTTTCAAAACGTGTTTTTCAGCCCGAAATAAACGCGTTTTTTCAGGCAACTGAATCTACTTGTAACAACAAGGCTCAGAAGTGCCCACACACTCAGCCCTTAACCCCAGTGTACAGAAAGTGTCAAAACATGTTTTTCAGCAGAAATAAACATGTTTCTGCAAGTTTGGTCAACCCCATGTAAGTTATGGGGTAGTAACATCACACTTTTCAAAACGTGTTTTTCAGCCCGAAATAAACGCGTTTTTTCAGACAACTGAATCTACTTGTAAAAGCAAGGCTCAGAAGTGCCCACACACTCAGCCCTTAACCCCAGTGTACAGAAACTGTCAAAACATGTTTTTCAGCAGAAATAAACATGTTTCTGCAAGTTTGGTCAACCCCATGTAAGTTATGGGGTAGTAACATCACACTTTTCAAAACGTGTTTTTCAGCCCGAAATAAACACGTTTTTTCAGGCAACTGAATCTCCTTGTAACAGCAAGCTTCAGAAGAGCCCACACACTCAGCCCTTAACCCCAGTGTACAGAAAGTGTCAAAACATGTTTTTCAGCAGAAATAAACATGTTTCTGCAAGTTTGGTCAACCCCATGTAAGTTATGGGGCAGTAACATCACTCTTTTCAAAACGTGTTTTTCAGCCCGAAATAAAAGCGTTTTTTCAAGCAACTGAATCTACTTGTAAAAGCAAGGCTCAGAAGTGCCCACACACTCAGCCCTTAACCCCAGTGTACAGAAAGTGTCAAAACATGTTTTTCAGCAGAAATAAACATGTTTCTGCAAGTTTGGTCAACCCCATGTAAGTTATGGGGCAGTAACATCACACTTTTCAAAACGTGTTTTTCAGCCCGAAATAAACACGTTTTTTCAGGCAACTGAATCTCCTTGTAACAGCAAGCTTCAGAAGAGCCCACACACTCAGCCCTTAACCCCAGTGTACAGAAAGTGTCAAAACGTGTTTTTCAGCAGAAATAAACATGTTTCTGCAAGTTTGGTCAACCCCATGTAAGTTATGGGGCAGTAACATCACACTTTTCAAAACGTGTTTTTCAGCCCGAAATAAACGCGTTTTTTCAGGCAACTGAATCTACTTGTAACAACAAGGCTCAGAAGTGCCCACACACTCAGCCCTTAACCCCAGTGTACAGAAAGTGTCAAAACATGTTTTTCAGCAGAAATAAACATGTTTCTGCAAGTTTGGTCAACCCCATGTAAGTTATGGGGCAGTAACATCACACTTTTCAAAACGTGTTTTTCAGCCCGAAATAAACACGTTTTTTCAGGCAACTGAATCTCCTTGTAACAGCAAGCTTCAGAAGTGCCCACACACTCAGCCCTTAACCCCAGTGTACAGAAAGTGTCAAAACGTGTTTTTCAGCAGAAATAAACATGTTTCTGCAAGTTTGGTCAACCCCATGTAAGTTATGGGGCAGTAACATCACACTTTTCAAAACGTGTTTTTCAGCCCGAAATAAACGCGTTTTTTCAGGCAACTGAATCTACTTGTAACAACAAGGCTCAGAAGTGCCCACACACTCAGCCCTTAACCCCAGTGTACAGAAATTGTCAAAACATGTTTTTCAGCAGAAATAAACATGTTTCTGCAAGTTTGGTCAACCCCATGTAAGTTATGGGGCAGTAACATCACACTTTTCAAAACGTGTTTTTCAGGCGAAATAAACACGTTTTTTCAGGCAACTGAATCTCCTTGTAACAGCAAGCTTCAGAAGAGCCCACACACTCAGCCCTTAACCCCAGTGTACAGAAATTGTCAAAACATGTTTTTCAGCAGAAATAAACATGTTTCTGCAAGTTTGGTCAACCCCAGGTAAGTTATGGGGCAGTAACATCACACTTTTCAAAACGTGTTTTTCAGCCCGAAATAAACGCGTTTTTTCAGGCAACTGAATCTCCTTGTAACAGCAAGGCTCAGAAGTGCCCACACACTCAGCCCTTAACCCCAGTGTACAGAAAGTGTCAAAACATGATTTTCAGCAGAAATAAACATGTTTCTGCAAGTTTGGTCAACCCCATGTAAGTTATGGGGCAGTAACATCACACTTTTCAAAACGTGTTTTTCAGCCCGAAATAAACACGTTTTTTCAGGCAACTGAATCTCCTTGTAACAGCAAGCTTCAGAAGAGCCCACACACTCAGCCCTTAACCCCAGTGTACAGAAAGTGTCAAAACGTGTTTTTCAGCAGAAATAAACATGTTTCTGCAAGTTTGGTCAACCCCATGTAAGTTATGGGGCAGTAACATCACTCTTTTCAAAACGTGTTTTTCAGCCCGAAATAAACGCGTTTTTTCAGGCAACTGAATCTACTTGTAAAAGCAAGGCTCAGAAGTGCCCACACACTCAGCCCTTAACCCCAGTGTACAGAAAGTGTCAAAACATGTTTTTCAGCAGAAATAAACATGTTTCTGCAAGTTTGGTCAACCCCATGTAAGTTATGGGGCAGTAACATCACACTTTTCAAAACGTGTTTTTCAGCCCGAAATAAACACGTTTTTTAAGGCAACTGAATCTCCTTGTAACAGCAAGCTTCAGAAGAGCCCACACACTCAGCCCTTAACCCCAGTGTACAGAAAGTGTCAAAACGTGTTTTTCAGCAGAAATAAACATGTTTCTGCAAGTTTGGTCAACCCCATGTAAGTTATGGGGCAGTAACATCACACTTTTCAAAACGTGTTTTTCAGCCCGAAATAAACGCGTTTTTTCAGGCAACTGAATCTACTTGTAACAACAAGGCTCAGAAGTGCCCACACACTCAGCCCTTAACCCCAGTGTACAGAAAGTGTCAAAACATGTTTTTCAGCAGAAATAAACATGTTTCTGCAAGTTTGGTCAACCCCATGTAAGTTATGGGGCAGTAACATCACACTTTTCAAAACGTGTTTTTCAGCCCGAAATAAACACGTTTTTTCAGGCAACTGAATCTCCTTGTAACAGCAAGCTTCAGAAGAGCCCACACACTCAGCCCTTAACCCCAGTGTACAGAAAGTGTCAAAACATGTTTTTCAGCAGAAATAAACATGTTTCTGCAAGTTTGGTCAACCCCATGTAAGTTATGGGGCAGTAACATCACACTTTTCAAAACGTGTTTTTCAGCCCGAAATAAACACGTTTTTTCAGGCAACTGAATCTCCTTGTAACAGCAAGCTTCAGAAGTGCCCACACACTCAGCCCTTAACCCCAGTGTACAGAAAGTGTCAAAACGTGTTTTTCAGCAGAAATAAACATGTTTCTGCAAGTTTGGTCAACCCCATGTAAGTTATGGGGCAGTAACATCACACTTTTCAAAACGTGTTTTTCAGCCCGAAATAAACGCGTTTTTTCAGACAACTGAATCTCCTTGTAACAGCAAGCTTCAGAAGAGCCCACACACTCAGCCCTTAACCCCAGTGTACAGAAATTGTCAAAACATGTTTTTCAGCAGAAATATGTTTCTGCAAGTTTGGTCAACCCCAGGTAAGTTATGGGGCAGTAACATCACACTTTTCAAAACGTGTTTTTCAGCCCGAAATAAACGCGTTTTTTCAGGCAACTGAATCTCCTTGTAACAGCAAGCTTCAGAAGAGCCCACACACTCAGCCCTTAACCCCAGTGTACAGAAAGTGTCAAAACGTGTTTTTCAGCAGAAATAAACATGTTTCTGCAAGTTTGGTCAACCCCATGTAAGTTATGGGGCAGTAACATCACACTTTTCAAAACGTGTTTTTCAGCCCGAAATAAACGCGTTTTTTCAGACAACTGAATCTCCTTGTAAAAGCAAGGCTCAGAAGTGCCCACACACTCAGCCCTTAACCCCAGTGTACAGAAAGTGTCAAAACGTGTTTTTCAGCAGAAATAAACATGTTTCTGCAAGTTTGGTCAACCCCATGTAAGTTATGGGGCAGTAACATCACTCTTTTCAAAACGTGTTTTTCAGCCCGAAATAAACGCGTTTTTTCAGGCAACTGAATCTACTTGTAAAAGCAAGGCTCAGAAGTGCCCACACACTCAGCCCTTAACCCCAGTGTACAGAAAGTGTCAAAACATGTTTTTCAGCAGAAATAAACATGTTTCTGCAAGTTTGGTCAACCCCATGTAAGTTATGGGGTAGTAACATCACACTTTTCAAAACGTGTTTTTCAGCCCGAAATAAACACGTTTTTTCAGACAACTGAATCTCCTTGTAAAAGCAAGGCTCAGAAGTGCCCACACACTCAGCCCTTAACCCCAGTGTACAGAAAGTGTCAAAACGTGTTTTTCAGCAGAAATAAACATGTTTCTGCAAGTTTGGTCAACCCCATGTAAGTTATGGGGCAGTAACATCACACTTTTCAAAACGTGTTTTTCAGCCCGAAATAAACACGTTTTTTCAGGCAACTGAATCTCCTTGTAACAGCAAGCTTCAGAAGAGCCCACACACTCAGCCCTTAACCCCAGTGTACAGAAAGTGTCAAAACGTGTTTTTCAGCAGAAATAAACATGTTTCTGCAAGTTTGGTCAACCCCATGTAAGTTATGGGGCAGTAACATCACTCTTTTCAAAACGTGTTTTTCAGCCCGAAATAAACGCGTTTTTTCAGGCAACTGAATCTACTTGTAAAAGCAAGGCTCAGAAGTGCCCACACACTCACCCCTTAACCCCAGTGTACAGAAAGTGTCAAAACGTGTTTTTCAGCAGAAATAAACATGTTTCTGCAAGTTTGGTCAACCCCATGTAAGTTATGGGGCAGTAACATCACATTTTTCAAAACGTGTTTTTCAGCCCGAAATAAACGCGTTTTTTCAGACAACTGAATCTCCTTGTAACAGCAAGGCTCAGAAGAGCCCACACACTCAGCCCTTAACCCCAGTGTACAGAAAGTGTCAAAACGTGTTTTTCAGCAGAAATAAACATGTTTCTGCAAGTTTGGTCAACCCCATGTAAGTTATGGGGCAGTAACATCACACTTTTCAAAACGTGTTTTTCAGCCCGAAATAAACGCGTTTTTTCAGGCAACTGAATCTACTTGTAACAACAAGGCTCAGAAGTGCCCACACACTCAGCCCTTAACCCCAGTGTACAGAAAGTGTCAAAACATGTTTTTCAGCAGAAATAAACATGTTTCTGCAAGTTTGGTCAACCCCATGTAAGTTATGGGGTAGTAACATCACACTTTTCAAAACGTGTTTTTCAGCCCGAAATAAACGCGTTTTTTCAGACAACTGAATCTACTTGTAAAAGCAAGGCTCAGAAGTGCCCACACACTCAGCCCTTAACCCCAGTGTACAGAAACTGTCAAAACATGTTTTTCAGCAGAAATAAACATGTTTCTGCAAGTTTGGTCAACCCCATGTAAGTTATGGGGTAGTAACATCACACTTTTCAAAACGTGTTTTTCAGCCCGAAATAAACACGTTTTTTTCGGGCTGAAAAAACGTAACAGCCAGCTTCAGAAGAGCCCACACACTCAGCCCTTAACCCCAGTGTACAGAAAGTGTCAAAACGTGTTTTTCAGCAGAAATAAACATGTTTCTGCAAGTTTGGTCAACCCCATGTAAGTTATGGGGCAGTAACATCACACTTTTCAAAACGTGTTTTTCAGCCCGAAATAAACGCGTTTTTTCAGACAACTGAATCTCCTTGTAACAGCAAGCTTCAGAAGAGCCCACACACTCAGCCCTTAACCCCAGTGTACAGAAATTGTCAAAACATGTTTTTCAGCAGAAATATGTTTCTGCAAGTTTGGTCAACCCCAGGTAAGTTATGGGGCAGTAACATCACACTTTTCAAAACGTGTTTTTCAGCCCGAAATAAACGCGTTTTTTCAGGCAACTGAATCTCCTTGTAACAGCAAGCTTCAGAAGAGCCCACACACTCAGCCCTTAACCCCAGTGTACAGAAAGTGTCAAAACGTGTTTTTCAGCAGAAATAAACATGTTTCTGCAAGTTTGGTCAACCCCATGTAAGTTATGGGGCAGTAACATCACACTTTTCAAAACGTGTTTTTCAGCCCGAAATAAACGCGTTTTTTCAGACAACTGAATCTCCTTGTAAAAGCAAGGCTCAGAAGTGCCCACACACTCAGCCCTTAACCCCAGTGTACAGAAAGTGTCAAAACGTGTTTTTCAGCAGAAATAAACATGTTTCTGCAAGTTTGGTCAACCCCATGTAAGTTATGGGGCAGTAACATCACTCTTTTCAAAACGTGTTTTTCAGCCCGAAATAAACGCGTTTTTTCAGGCAACTGAATCTACTTGTAAAAGCAAGGCTCAGAAGTGCCCACACACTCAGCCCTTAACCCCAGTGTACAGAAAGTGTCAAAACATGTTTTTCAGCAGAAATAAACATGCTTCTGCAAGTTTGGTCAACCCCATGTAAGTTATGGGGTAGTAACATCACACTTTTCAAAACGTGTTTTTCAGCCCGAAATAAACACGTTTTTTCAGGCAACTGAATCTCCTTGTAACAGCAAGCTTCAGAAGAGCCCACACACTCAGCCCTTAACCCCAGTGTACAGAAAGTGTCAAAACGTGTTTTTCAGCAGAAATAAACATGTTTCTGCAAGTTTGGTCAACCCCATGTAAGTTATGGGGCAGTAACATCACACTTTTCAAAACGTGTTTTTCAGCCCGAAATAAACGCGTTTTTTCAGACAACTGAATCTCCTTGTAAAAGCAAGGCTCAGAAGTGCCCACACACTCAGCCCTTAACCCCAGTGTACAGAAAGTGTCAAAACGTGTTTTTCAGCAGAAATAAACATGTTTCTGCAAGTTTGGTCAACCCCATGTAAGTTATGGGGCAGTAACATCACACTTTTCAAAACGTGTTTTTCAGCCCGAAATAAACACGTTTTTTCAGGCAACTGAATCTCCTTGTAACAGCAAGCTTCAGAAGAGCCCACACACTCAGCCCTTAACCCCAGTGTACAGAAAGTGTCAAAACGTGTTTTTCAGCAGAAATAAACATGTTTCTGCAAGTTTGGTCAACCCCATGTAAGTTATGGGGCAGTAACATCACTCTTTTCAAAACGTGTTTTTCAGCCCGAAATAAACGCGTTTTTTCAGGCAACTGAATCTACTTGTAAAAGCAAGGCTCAGAAGTGCCCACACACTCACCCCTTAACCCCAGTGTACAGAAAGTGTCAAAACGTGTTTTTCAGCAGAAATAAACATGTTTCTGCAAGTTTGGTCAACCCCATGTAAGTTATGGGGCAGTAACATCACATTTTTCAAAACGTGTTTTTCAGCCCGAAATAAACGCGTTTTTTCAGACAACTGAATCTCCTTGTAACAGCAAGGCTCAGAAGAGCCCACACACTCAGCCCTTAACCCCAGTGTACAGAAAGTGTCAAAACGTGTTTTTCAGCAGAAATAAACATGTTTCTGCAAGTTTGGTCAACCCCATGTAAGTTATGGGGCAGTAACATCACACTTTTCAAAACGTGTTTTTCAGCCCGAAATAAACGCGTTTTTTCAGGCAACTGAATCTACTTGTAACAACAAGGCTCAGAAGTGCCCACACACTCAGCCCTTAACCCCAGTGTACAGAAAGTGTCAAAACATGTTTTTCAGCAGAAATAAACATGTTTCTGCAAGTTTGGTCAACCCCATGTAAGTTATGGGGTAGTAACATCACACTTTTCAAAACGTGTTTTTCAGCCCGAAATAAACGCGTTTTTTCAGACAACTGAATCTACTTGTAAAAGCAAGGCTCAGAAGTGCCCACACACTCAGCCCTTAACCCCAGTGTACAGAAACTGTCAAAACATGTTTTTCAGCAGAAATAAACATGTTTCTGCAAGTTTGGTCAACCCCATGTAAGTTATGGGGTAGTAACATCACACTTTTCAAAACGTGTTTTTCAGCCCGAAATAAACACGTTTTTTTCGGGCTGAAAAAACGTAACAGCCAGCTTCAGAAGAGCCCACACACTCAGCCCTTAACCCCAGTGTACAGAAAGTGTCAAAACGTGTTTTTCAGCAGAAATAAACATGTTTCTGCAAGTTTGGTCAACCCCATGTAAGTTATGGGGCAGTAACATCACACTTTTCAAAACGTGTTTTTCAGCCCGAAATAAACGCGTTTTTTCAGACAACTGAATCTCCTTGTAAAAGCAAGGCTCAGAAGTGCCCACACACTCAGCCCTTAACCCCAGTGTACAGAAAGTGTCAAAACGTGTTTTTCAGCAGAAATAAACATGTTTCTGCAAGTTTGGTCAACCCCATGTAAGTTATGGGGCAGTAACATCACACTTTTCAAAACGTGTTTTTCAGCCCGAAATAAACGCGTTTTTTCAGGCAACTGAATCTACTTGTAACAACAAGGCTCAGAAGTGCCCACACACTCAGCCCTTAACCCCAGTGTACAGAAAGTGTCAAAACGTGTTTTTCAGCAGAAATAAACATGTTTCTGCAAGTTTGGTCAACCCCATGTAAGTTATGGGGCAGTAACATCACACTTTTCAAAACGTGTTTTTCAGCCCGAAATAAACACGTTTTTTCAGGCAACTGAATCTCCTTGTAACAGCAAGCTTCAGAAGAGCCCACACACTCAGCCCTTAACCCCAGTGTACAGAAAGTGTCAAAACGTGTTTTTCAGCAGAAATAAACATGTTTCTGCAAGTTTGGTCAACCCCATGTAAGTTATGGGGCAGTAACATCACACTTCTCAAAACGTGTTTTTCAGCCCGAAATAAACGCGTTTTTTCAGGCAACTGAATCTCCTTGTAACAGCAAGGCTCAGAAGTGCCCACACACTCAGCCCTTAACCCCAGTGTACAAAAAAGTGTCAAAACATGATTTTCAGCAGAAATAAACATGTTTCTGCAAGTTTGGTCAACCCCATGTAAGTTATGGGGCAGTAACATCACACTTTTCAAAACGTGTTTTTCAGCCCGAAATAAACACGTTTTTTCAGGCAACTGAATCTCCTTGTAACAGCAAGCTTCAGAAGAGCCCACACACTCAGCCCTTAACCCCAGTGTACAGAAAGTGTCAAAACGTGTTTTTCAGCAGAAATAAACATGTTTCTGCAAGTTTGGTCAACCCCATGTAAGTTATGGGGCAGTAACATCACACTTTTCAAAACGTGTTTTTCAGCACGAAATAAACGCGTTTTTTCAGGCAACTGAATCTCCTTGTAACAGCAAGCTTCAGAAGAGCCCACACACTCAGCCCTTAACCCCAGTGTACAGAAAGTGTCAAAACGTGTTTTTCAGCAGAAATAAACATGTTTCTGCAAGTTTGGTCAACCCCATGTAAGTTATGGGGCAGTAACATCACACTTTTCAAAACGTGTTTTTCAGCCCGAAATAAACACGTTTTTTCAGGCAACTGAATCTCCTTGTAACAGCAAGCTTCAGAAGAGCCCACACACTCAGCCCTTAACCCCAGTGTACAGAAAGTGTCAAAACATGTTTTTCAGCAGAAATAAACATGTTTCTGCAAGTTTGGTCAACCCCATGTAAGTTATGGGGCAGTAACATCACACTTTTCAAAACGTGTTTTTCAGCCCGAAATAAACACGTTTTTTCAGGCAACTGAATCTCCTTGTAACAGCAAGCTTCAGAAGAGCCCACACACTCAGCCCTTAACCCCAGTGTACAGAAAGTGTCAAAACGTGTTTTTCAGCAGAAATAAACATGTTTCTGCAAGTTTGGTCAACCCCATGTAAGTTATGGGGCAGTAACATCACACTTTTCAAAACGTGTTTTTCAGCCCGAAATAAACGCGTTTTTTCAGGCAACTGAATCTACTTGTAAAAGCAAGGCTCAGAAGTGCCCACACACTCAGCCCTTAACCCCAGTGTACAGAAAGTGTCAAAACATGTTTTTCAGCAGAAATAAACATGTTTCTGCAAGTTTGGTCAACCCCATGTAAGTTATGGGGCAGTAACATCACACTTTTCAAAACGTGTTTTTCAGCCCGAAATAAACACGTTTTTTCAGGCAACTGAATCTCCTTGTAACAGCAAGCTTCAGAAGAGCCCACACACTCAGCCCTTAACCCCAGTGTACAGAAAGTGTCAAAACGTGTTTTTCAGCAGAAATAAACATGTTTCTGCAAGTTTGGTCAACCCCATGTAAGTTATGGGGCAGTAACATCACACTTTTCAAAACGTGTTTTTCAGCCCGAAATAAACGCGTTTTTTCAGACAACTGAATCTCCTTGTAAAAGCAAGGCTCAGAAGTGCCCACACACTCAGCCCTTAACCCCAGTGTACAGAAAGTGTCAAAACGTGTTTTTCAGCAGAAATAAACATGTTTCTGCAAGTTTGGTCAACCCCATGTAAGTTATGGGGCAGTAACATCACACTTTTCAAAACGTGTTTTTCAGCCCGAAATAAACACGTTTTTTCAGGCAACTGAATCTCCTTGTAACAGCAAGCTTCAGAAGAGCCCACACACTCAGCCCTTAACCCCAGTGTACAGAAAGTGTCAAAACGTGTTTTTCAGCAGAAATAAACATGTTTCTGCAAGTTTGGTCAACCCCATGTAAGTTATGGGGCAGTAACATCACACTTTTCAAAACGTGTTTTTCAGCCCGAAATAAACGCGTTTTTTCAGGCAACTGAATCTACTTGTAACAACAAGGCTCAGAAGTGCCCACACACTCAGCCCTTAACCCCAGTGTACAGAAAGTGTCAAAACATGTTTTTCAGCAGAAATAAACATGTTTCTGCAAGTTTGGTCAACCCCATGTAAGTTATGGGGCAGTAACATCACACTTTTCAAAACGTGTTTTTCAGCCCGAAATAAACACGTTTTTTCAGGCAACTGAATCTCCTTGTAACAGCAAGCTTCAGAAGAGCCCACACACTCAGCCCTTAACCCCAGTGTACAGAAAGTGTCAAAACGTGTTTTTCAGCAGAAATAAACATGTTTCTGCAAGTTTGGTCAACCCCATGTAAGTTATGGGGCAGTAACATCACTCTTTTCAAAACGTGTTTTTCAGCCCGAAATAAACACGTTTTTTCAGGCAACTGAATCTCCTTGTAACAGCAAGCTTCAGAAGAGCCCACACACTCAGCCCTTAACCCCAGTGTACAGAAATTGTCAAAACATGTTTTTCAGCAGAAATAAACATGTTTCTGCAAGTTTGGTCAACCCCAGGTAAGTTATGGGGCAGTAACATCACACTTTTCAAAACGTGTTTTTCAGCCCGAAATAAACGCGTTTTTTCAGGCAACTGAATCTCCTTGTAACAGCAAGCTTCAGAAGAGCCCACACACTCAGCCCTTAACCCCAGTGTACAGAAAGTGTCAAAACGTGTTTTTCAGCAGAAATAAACATGTTTCTGCAAGTTTGGTCAACCCCATGTAAGTTATGGGGCAGTAACATCACACTTTTCAAAACGTGTTTTTCAGACCGAAATAAACGCGTTTTTCAGACAACTGAATCTCCTTGTAACAGCAAGCTTCAGAAGAGCCCACACACTCAGCCCTTAACCCCAGTGTACAGAAAGTGTCAAAACGTGTTTTTCAGCAGAAATAAACATGTTTCTGCAAGTTTGGTCAACCCCATGTAAGTTATGGGGCAGTAACATCACACTTTTCTAAACGTGTTTTTCAGCCCGAAATAAACGCGTTTTTTCAGACAACTGAATCTCCTTGTAAAAGCAAGGCTCAGAAGTGCCCACACACTCAGCCCTTAACCCCAGTGTACAGAAAGTGTCAAAACGTGTTTTTCAGCAGAAATAAACATGTTCCTGCAAGTTTGGTCAACCCCATGTAAGTTATGGGGCAGTAACATCACACTTTTCAAAACGTGTTTTTCAGCCCGAAATAAACACGTTTTTTCAGGCAACTGAATCTCCTTGTAACAGCAAGCTTCAGAAGAGCCCACACACTCAGCCCTTAACCCCAGTGTACAGAAAGTGTCAAAACATGTTTTTCAGCAGAAATAAACATGTTTCTGCAAGTTTGGTCAACCCCATGTAAGTTATGGGGCAGTAACATCACATTTTTCAAAACGTGTTTTTCAGCCCGAAATAAACGCGTTTTTTCAGACAACTGAATCTCCTTGTAACAGCAAGGCTCAGAAGAGCCCACACACTCAGCCCTTAACCCCAGTGTACAGAAAGTGTCAAAACGTGTTTTTCAGCAGAAATAAACATGTTTCTGCAAGTTTGGTCAACCCCATGTAAGTTATGGGGCAGTAACATCACACTTTTCAAAACGTGTTTTTCAGCCCGAAATAAACGCGTTTTTTCAGGCAACTGAATCTACTTGTAAAAGCAAGGCTCAGAAGTGCCCACACACTCAGCCCTTAACCCCAGTGTACAGAAAGTGTCAAAACATGTTTTTCAGCAGAAATAAACATGTTTCTGCAAGTTTGGTCAACCCCATGTAAGTTATGGGGCAGTAACATCACACTTTTCAAAACGTGTTTTTCAGCCCGAAATAAACACGTTTTTTCAGGCAACTGAATCTCCTTGTAACAGCAAGCTTCAGAAGAGCCCACACACTCAGCCCTTAACCCCAGTGTACAGAAAGTGTCAAAACGTGTTTTTCAGCAGAAATAAACATGTTTCTGCAAGTTTGGTCAACCCCATGTAAGTTATGGGGCAGTAACATCACACTTCTCAAAACGTGTTTTTCAGCCCGAAATAAACGCGTTTTTTCAGGCAACTGAATCTCCTTGTAACAGCAAGGCTCAGAAGTGCCCACACACTCAGCCCTTAACCCCAGTGTACAGAAAGTGTCAAAACGTGTTTTTCAGCAGAAATAAACATGTTTCTGCAAGTTTGGTCAACCCCATGTAAGTTATGGGGCAGTAACATCACACTTTTCAAAACGTGTTTTTCAGCCCGAAATAAACACGTTTTTTCAGGCAACTGAATCTCCTTGTAACAACAAGGCTCAGAAGTGCCCACACACTCAGCCCTTAACCCCAGTGTACAGAAAGTGTCAAAACATGTTTTTCAGCAGAAATAAACATGTTTCTGCAAGTTTGGTCAACCCCATGTAAGTTATGGGGCAGTAACATCACACTTTTCAAAACGTGTTTTTCAGCCCGAAATAAACACGTTTTTTCAGGCAACTGAATCTCCTTGTAACAGCAAGCTTCAGAAGAGCCCACACACTCAGCCCTTAACCCCAGTGTACAGAAAGTGTCAAAACGTGTTTTTCAGCAGAAATAAACATGTTTCTGCAAGTTTGGTCAACCCCATGTAAGTTATGGGGCAGTAACATCACTCTTTTCAAAACGTGTTTTTCAGCCCGAAATAAACACGTTTTTTCAGGCAACTGAATCTCCTTGTAACAGCAAGCTTCAGAAGAGCCCACACACTCAGCCCTTAACCCCAGTGTACAGAAATTGTCAAAACATGTTTTTCAGCAGAAATAAACATGTTTCTGCAAGTTTGGTCAACCCCAGGTAAGTTATGGGGCAGTAACATCACACTTTTCAAAACGTGTTTTTCAGCCCGAAATAAACGCGTTTTTTCAGGCAACTGAATCTCCTTGTAACAGCAAGCTTCAGAAGAGCCCACACACTCAGCCCTTAACCCCAGTGTACAGAAAGTGTCAAAACGTGTTTTTCAGCAGAAATAAACATGTTTCTGCAAGTTTGGTCAACCCCATGTAAGTTATGGGGCAGTAACATCACACTTTTCAAAACGTGTTTTTCAGCCCGAAATAAACGCGTTTTTTCAGACAACTGAATCTCCTTGTAAAAGCAAGGCTCAGAAGTGCCCACACACTCAGCCCTTAACCCCAGTGTACAGAAAGTGTCAAAACGTGTTTTTCAGCAGAAATAAACATGTTTCTGCAAGTTTGGTCAACCCCATGTAAGTTATGGGGCAGTAACATCACTCTTTTCAAAACGTGTTTTTCAGCCCGAAATAAACGCGTTTTTTCAGGCAACTGAATCTACTTGTAAAAGCAAGGCTCAGAAGTGCCCACACACTCAGCCCTTAACCCCAGTGTACAGAAAGTGTCAAAACATGTTTTTCAGCAGAAATAAACATGTTTCTGCAAGTTTGGTCAACCCCATGTAAGTTATGGGGTAGTAACATCACACTTTTCAAAACGTGTTTTTCAGCCCGAAATAAACACGTTTTTTCAGGCAACTGAATCTCCTTGTAACAGCAAGCTTCAGAAGAGCCCACACACTCAGCCCTTAACCCCAGTGTACAGAAAGTGTCAAAACGTGTTTTTCAGCAGAAATAAACATGTTTCTGCAAGTTTGGTCAACCCCATGTAAGTTATGGGGCAGTAACATCACACTTTTCAAAACGTGTTTTTCAGCCCGAAATAAACGCGTTTTTTCAGACAACTGAATCTCCTTGTAACAGCAAGCTTCAGAAGAGCCCACACACTCAGCCCTTAACCCCAGTGTACAGAAAGTGTCAAAACATGTTTTTCAGCAGAAATAAACATGTTTCTGCAAGTTTGGTCAACCCCAGGTAAGTTATGGGGCAGTAACATCACACTTTTCAAAACGTGTTTTTCAGCCCGAAATAAAGCGTTTTTTCAGGCAACTGAATCTCCTTGTAACAGCAAGGCTCAGAAGTGCCCACACACTCAGCCCTTAACCCCAGTGTACAGAAAGTGTCAAAACATGATTTTCAGCAGAAATAAACATGTTTCTGCAAGTTTGGTCAACCCCATGTAAGTTATGGGGCAGTAACATCACACTTTTCAAAACGTGTTTTTCAGCCCGAAATAAACACGTTTTTTCAGGCAACTGAATCTCCTTGTAACAGCAAGCTTCAGAAGAGCCCACACACTCAGCCCTTAACCCCAGTGTACAGAAAGTGTCAAAACGTGTTTTTCAGCAGAAATAAACATGTTTCTGCAAGTTTGGTCAACCCCATGTAAGTTATGGGGCAGTAACATCACTCTTTTCAAAACGTGTTTTTCAGCCCGAAATAAACGCGTTTTTTCAGGCAACTGAATCTACTTGTAAAAGCAAGGCTCAGAAGTGCCCACACACTCAGCCCTTAACCCCAGTGTACAGAAAGTGTCAAAACATGTTTTTCAGCAGAAATAAACATGTTTCTGCAAGTTTGGTCAACCCCATGTAAGTTATGGGGCAGTAACATCACACTTTTCAAAACGTGTTTTTCAGCCCGAAATAAACACGTTTTTTCAGGCAACTGAATCTCCTTGTAACAGCAAGCTTCAGAAGAGCCCACACACTCAGCCCTTAACCCCAGTGTACAGAAAGTGTCAAAACGTGTTTTTCAGCAGAAATAAACATGTTTCTGCAAGTTTGGTCAACCCCATGTAAGTTATGGGGCAGTAACATCACACTTTTCAAAACGTGTTTTTCAGCCCGAAATAAACGCGTTTTTTCAGGCAACTGAATCTACTTGTAACAACAAGGCTCAGAAGTGCCCACACACTCAGCCCTTAACCCCAGTGTACAGAAAGTGTCAAAACATGTTTTTCAGCAGAAATAAACATGTTTCTGCAAGTTTGGTCAACCCCATGTAAGTTATGGGGCAGTAACATCACACTTTTCAAAACGTGTTTTTCAGCCCGAAATAAACACGTTTTTTCAGGCAACTGAATCTCCTTGTAACAGCAAGCTTCAGAAGAGCCCACACACTCAGCCCTTAACCCCAGTGTACAGAAAGTGTCAAAACATGTTTTTCAGCAGAAATAAACATGTTTCTGCAAGTTTGGTCAACCCCATGTAAGTTATGGGGCAGTAACATCACACTTTTCAAAACGTGTTTTTCAGCCCGAAATAAACACGTTTTTTCAGGCAACTGAATCTCCTTGTAACAGCAAGCTTCAGAAGTGCCCACACACTCAGCCCTTAACCCCAGTGTACAGAAAGTGTCAAAACGTGTTTTTCAGCAGAAATAAACATGTTTCTGCAAGTTTGGTCAACCCCATGTAAGTTATGGGGCAGTAACATCACACTTTTCAAAACGTGTTTTTCAGCCCGAAATAAACGCGTTTTTTCAGGCAACTGAATCTACTTGTAACAACAAGGCTCAGAAGTGCCCACACACTCAGCCCTTAACCCCAGTGTACAGAAATTGTCAAAACATGTTTTTCAGCAGAAATAAACATGTTTCTGCAAGTTTGGTCAACCCCATGTAAGTTATGGGGCAGTAACATCACACTTTTCAAAACGTGTTTTTCAGGCGAAATAAACACGTTTTTTCAGGCAACTGAATCTCCTTGTAACAGCAAGCTTCAGAAGAGCCCACACACTCAGCCCTTAACCCCAGTGTACAGAAATTGTCAAAACATGTTTTTCAGCAGAAATAAACATGTTTCTGCAAGTTTGGTCAACCCCAGGTAAGTTATGGGGCAGTAACATCACTCTTTTCAAAACGTGTTTTTCAGCCCGAAATAAACGCGTTTTTTCAGGCAACTGAATCTACTTGTAAAAGCAAGGCTCAGAAGTGCCCACACACTCAGCCCTTAACCCCAGTGTACAGAAAGTGTCAAAACATGTTTTTCAGCAGAAATAAACATGTTTCTGCAAGTTTGGTCAACCCCATGTAAGTTATGGGGCAGTAACATCACACTTTTCAAAACGTGTTTTTCAGCCCGAAATAAACACGTTTTTTCAGGCAACTGAATCTCCTTGTAACAGCAAGCTTCAGAAGAGCCCACACACTCAGCCCTTAACCCCAGTGTACAGAAAGTGTCAAAACGTGTTTTTCAGCAGAAATAAACATGTTTCTGCAAGTTTGGTCAACCCCATGTAAGTTATGGGGCAGTAACATCACACTTTTCAAAACGTGTTTTTCAGCCCGAAATAAACGCGTTTTTTCAGGCAACTGAATCTACTTGTAACAACAAGGCTCAGAAGTGCCCACACACTCAGCCCTTAACCCCAGTGTACAGAAAGTGTCAAAACATGTTTTTCAGCAGAAATAAACATGTTTCTGCAAGTTTGGTCAACCCCATGTAAGTTATGGGGCAGTAACATCACACTTTTCAAAACGTGTTTTTCAGCCCGAAATAAACACGTTTTTTCAGGCAACTGAATCTCCTTGTAACAGCAAGCTTCAGAAGAGCCCACACACTCAGCCCTTAACCCCAGTGTACAGAAAGTGTCAAAACATGTTTTTCAGCAGAAATAAACATGTTTCTGCAAGTTTGGTCAACCCCATGTAAGTTATGGGGCAGTAACATCACACTTTTCAAAACGTGTTTTTCAGCCCGAAATAAACACGTTTTTTCAGGCAACTGAATCTCCTTGTAACAGCAAGCTTCAGAAGTGCCCACACACTCAGCCCTTAACCCCAGTGTACAGAAAGTGTCAAAACGTGTTTTTCAGCAGAAATAAACATGTTTCTGCAAGTTTGGTCAACCCCATGTAAGTTATGGGGCAGTAACATCACACTTTTCAAAACGTGTTTTTCAGCCCGAAATAAACGCGTTTTTTCAGACAACTGAATCTCCTTGTAACAGCAAGCTTCAGAAGAGCCCACACACTCAGCCCTTAACCCCAGTGTACAGAAAGTGTCAAAACGTGTTTTTCAGCAGAAATAAACATGTTTCTGCAAGTTTGGTCAACCCCATGTAAGTTATGGGGCAGTAACATCACACTTTTCAAAACGTGTTTTTCAGCCCGAAATAAACGCGTTTTTTCAGGCAACTGAATCTACTTGTAACAGCAAGGCTCAGAAGTGCCCACACACTCAGCCCTTAACCCCAGTGTACAGAAAGTGTCAAAACATGTTTTTCAGCAGAAATAAACATGTTTCTGCAAGTTTGGTCAACCCCATGTAAGTTATGGGGCAGTAACATCACACTTTTCAAAACGTGTTTTTCAGCCCGAAATAAACGCGTTTTTTCAGACAACTGAATCTCCTTGTAACAGCAAGCTTCAGAAGAGCCCACACACTCAGCCCTTAACCCCAGTGTACAGAAAGTGTCAAAACGTGTTTTTCAGCAGAAATAAACATGTTTCTGCAAGTTTGGTCAACCCCATGTAAGTTATGGGGCAGTAACATCACACTTTTCAAAACGTGTTTTTCAGCCCGAAATAAACGCGTTTTTTCAGGCAACTGAATCTCCTTGTAACAGCAAGCTTCAGAAGAGCCCACACACTCAGCCCTTAACCCCAGTGTACAGAAAGTGTCAAAACGTGTTTTTCAGCAGAAATAAACATGTTTCTGCAAGTTTGGTCAACCCCATGTAAGTTATGGGGCAGTAACATCACACTTTTCAAAACGTGTTTTTCAGCCCGAAATAAACGCGTTTTTTCAGACAACTGAATCTCCTTGTAACAGCAAGCTTCAGAAGAGCCCACACACTCAGCCCTTAACCCCAGTGTACAGAAATTGTCAAAACATGTTTTTCAGCAGAAATAAACATGTTTCTGCAAGTTTGGTCAACCCCAGGTAAGTTATGGGGCAGTAACATCACACTTTTCAAAACGTGTTTTTCAGCCCGAAATAAACGCGTTTTTTCAGGCAACTGAATCTCCTTGTAACAGCAAGGCTCAGAAGTGCCCACACACTCAGCCCTTAACCCCAGTGTACAGAAAGTGTCAAAACATGATTTTCAGCAGAAATAAACATGTTTCTGCAAGTTTGGTCAACCCCATGTAAGTTATGGGGCAGTAACATCACACTTTTCAAAACGTGTTTTTCAGCCCGAAATAAACACGTTTTTTCAGGCAACTGAATCTCCTTGTAACAGCAAGCTTCAGAAGAGCCCACACACTCAGCCCTTAACCCCAGTGTACAGAAAGTTTCAAAACGTGTTTTTCAGCAGAAATAAACATGTTTCTGCAAGTTTGGTCAACCCCATGTAAGTTATGGGGCAGTAACATCACTCTTTACAAAACGTGTTTTTCAGCCCGAAATAAACGCGTTTTTTCAGGCAACTGAATCTACTTGTAAAAACAAGGCTCAGAAGTGCCCACACACTCAGCCCTTAACCCCAGTGTACAGAAAGTGTCAAAACATGTTTTTCAGCAGAAATAAACATGTTTCTGCAAGTTTGGTCAACCCCAGGTAAGTTATGGGGCAGTAACATCACACTTTTCAAAACGTGTTTTTCAGCCCGAAATAAACGCGTTTTTTCAGGCAACTGAATCTCCTTGTAACAGCAAGGCTCAGAAGTGCCCACACACTCAGCCCTTAACCCCAGTGTACAGAAAGTGTCAAAACATGATTTTCAGCAGAAATAAACATGTTTCTGCAAGTTTGGTCAACCCCATGTAAGTTATGGGGCAGTAACATCACACTTTTCAAAACGTGTTTTTCAGCCCGAAATAAACGCGTTTTTTCAGGCAACTGAATCTACTTGTAACAACAAGGCTCAGAAGTGCCCACACACTCAGCCCTTAACCCCAGTGTACAGAAAGTGTCAAAACGTGTTTTTCAGCAGAAATAAACATGTTTCTGCAAGTTTGGTCAACCCCATGTATGTTATGGGGCAGTAACATCACACTTTTCAAAACGTGTTTTTCAGCCCGAAATAAACGCGTTTTTTCAGACAACTGAATCTCCTTGTAACAGCAAGCTTCAGAAGAGCCCACACACTCAGCCCTTAACCCCAGTGTACAGAAATTGTCAAAACATGTTTTTCAGCAGAAATAAACATGTTTCTGCAAGTTTGGTCAACCCCAAGTAAGTTATGGGGCAGTAACATCACACTTTTCAAAACGTGTTTTTCAGCCCGAAATAAACGCGTTTTTTCAGGCAACTGAATCTACTTGTAACAACAAGGCTCAGAAGTGCCCACACACTCAGCCCTTAACCCCAGTGTACAGAAAGTGTCAAAACATGTTTTTCAGCAGAAATAAACATGTTTCTGCAAGTTTGGTCAACCCCATGTAAGTTATGGGGCAGTAACATCACACTTTTCAAAACGTGTTTTTCAGCCCGAAATAAACACGTTTTTTCAGGCAACTGAATCTCCTTGTAACAGCAAGCTTCAGAAGAGCCCACACACTCAGCCCTTAACCCCAGTGTACAGAAAGTGTCAAAACATGTTTTTCAGCAGAAATAAACATGTTTCTGCAAGTTTGGTCAACCCCATGTAAGTTATGGGGCAGTAACATCACACTTTTCAAAACGTGTTTTTCAGCCCGAAATAAACACGTTTTTTCAGGCAACTGAATCTCCTTGTAACAGCAAGCTTCAGAAGTGCCCACACACTCAGCCCTTAACCCCAGTGTACAGAAAGTGTCAAAACGTGTTTTTCAGCAGAAATAAACATGTTTCTGCAAGTTTGGTCAACCCCATGTAAGTTATGGGGCAGTAACATCACACTTTTCAAAACGTGTTTTTCAGCCCGAAATAAACGCGTTTTTTCAGACAACTGAATCTCCTTGTAACAGCAAGCTTCAGAAGAGCCCACACACTCAGCCCTTAACCCCAGTGTACAGAAAGTGTCAAAACGTGTTTTTCAGCAGAAATAAACATGTTTCTGCAAGTTTGGTCAACCCCATGTAAGTTATGGGGCAGTAACATCACACTTTTCAAAACGTGTTTTTCAGCCCGAAATAAACGCGTTTTTTCAGGCAACTGAATCTACTTGTAACAGCAAGGCTCAGAAGTGCCCACACACTCAGCCCTTAACCCCAGTGTACAGAAAGTGTCAAAACATGTTTTTCAGCAGAAATAAACATGTTTCTGCAAGTTTGGTCAACCCCATGTAAGTTATGGGGCAGTAACATCACACTTTTCAAAACGTGTTTTTCAGCCCGAAATAAACACGTTTTTTCAGGCAACTGAATCTCCTTGTAACAGCAAGCTTCAGAAGAGCCCACACACTCAGCCCTTAACCCCAGTGTACAGAAAGTTTCAAAACGTGTTTTTCAGCAGAAATAAACATGTTTCTGCAAGTTTGGTCAACCCCATGTAAGTTATGGGGCAGTAACATCACTCTTTACAAAACGTGTTTTTCAGCCCGAAATAAACGCGTTTTTTCAGGCAACTGAATCTACTTGTAAAAACAAGGCTCAGAAGTGCCCACACACTCAGCCCTTAACCCCAGTGTACAGAAAGTGTCAAAACATGTTTTTCAGCAGAAATAAACATGTTTCTGCAAGTTTGGTCAACCCCAGGTAAGTTATGGGGCAGTAACATCACACTTTTCAAAACGTGTTTTTCAGCCCGAAATAAACGCGTTTTTTCAGGCAACTGAATCTCCTTGTAACAGCAAGGCTCAGAAGTGCCCACACACTCAGCCCTTAACCCCAGTGTACAGAAAGTGTCAAAACATGATTTTCAGCAGAAATAAACATGTTTCTGCAAGTTTGGTCAACCCCATGTAAGTTATGGGGCAGTAACATCACACTTTTCAAAACGTGTTTTTCAGCCCGAAATAAACGCGTTTTTTCAGGCAACTGAATCTACTTGTAACAACAAGGCTCAGAAGTGCCCACACACTCAGCCCTTAACCCCAGTGTACAGAAAGTGTCAAAACGTGTTTTTCAGCAGAAATAAACATGTTTCTGCAAGTTTGGTCAACCCCATGTATGTTATGGGGCAGTAACATCACACTTTTCAAAACGTGTTTTTCAGCCCGAAATAAACGCGTTTTTTCAGACAACTGAATCTCCTTGTAACAGCAAGCTTCAGAAGAGCCCACACACTCAGCCCTTAACCCCAGTGTACAGAAATTGTCAAAACATGTTTTTCAGCAGAAATAAACATGTTTCTGCAAGTTTGGTCAACCCCAAGTAAGTTATGGGGCAGTAACATCACACTTTTCAAAACGTGTTTTTCAGCCCGAAATAAACGCGTTTTTTCAGGCAACTGAATCTACTTGTAACAACAAGGCTCAGAAGTGCCCACACACTCAGCCCTTAACCCCAGTGTACAGAAAGTGTCAAAACATGTTTTTCAGCAGAAATAAACATGTTTCTGCAAGTTTGGTCAACCCCATGTAAGTTATGGGGCAGTAACATCACACTTTTCAAAACGTGTTTTTCAGCCCGAAATAAACACGTTTTTTCAGGCAACTGAATCTCCTTGTAACAGCAAGCTTCAGAAGAGCCCACACACTCAGCCCTTAACCCCAGTGTACAGAAAGTGTCAAAACATGTTTTTCAGCAGAAATAAACATGTTTCTGCAAGTTTGGTCAACCCCATGTAAGTTATGGGGCAGTAACATCACACTTTTCAAAACGTGTTTTTCAGCCCGAAATAAACACGTTTTTTCAGGCAACTGAATCTCCTTGTAACAGCAAGCTTCAGAAGTGCCCACACACTCAGCCCTTAACCCCAGTGTACAGAAAGTGTCAAAACGTGTTTTTCAGCAGAAATAAACATGTTTCTGCAAGTTTGGTCAACCCCATGTAAGTTATGGGGCAGTAACATCACACTTTTCAAAACGTGTTTTTCAGCCCGAAATAAACGCGTTTTTTCAGACAACTGAATCTCCTTGTAACAGCAAGCTTCAGAAGAGCCCACACACTCAGCCCTTAACCCCAGTGTACAGAAAGTGTCAAAACGTGTTTTTCAGCAGAAATAAACATGTTTCTGCAAGTTTGGTCAACCCCATGTAAGTTATGGGGCAGTAACATCACACTTTTCAAAACGTGTTTTTCAGCCCGAAATAAACGCGTTTTTTCAGGCAACTGAATCTACTTGTAACAGCAAGGCTCAGAAGTGCCCACACACTCAGCCCTTAACCCCAGTGTACAGAAAGTGTCAAAACATGTTTTTCAGCAGAAATAAACATGTTTCTGCAAGTTTGGTCAACCCCATGTAAGTTATGGGGCAGTAACATCACACTTTTCAAAACGTGTTTTTCAGCCCGAAATAAACGCGTTTTTTCAGACAACTGAATCTCCTTGTAACAGCAAGCTTCAGAAGAGCCCACACACTCAGCCCTTAACCCCAGTGTACAGAAAGTGTCAAAACGTGTTTTTCAGCAGAAATAAACATGTTTCTGCAAGTTTGGTCAACCCCATGTAAGTTATGGGGCAGTAACATCACACTTTTCAAAACGTGTTTTTCAGCCCGAAATAAACGCGTTTTTTCAGGCAACTGAATCTCCTTGTAACAGCAAGCTTCAGAAGAGCCCACACACTCAGCCCTTAACCCCAGTGTACAGAAAGTGTCAAAACGTGTTTTTCAGCAGAAATAAACATGTTTCTGCAAGTTTGGTCAACCCCATGTAAGTTATGGGGCAGTAACATCACACTTTTCAAAACGTGTTTTTCAGCCCGAAATAAACGCGTTTTTTCAGACAACTGAATCTCCTTGTAACAGCAAGCTTCAGAAGAGCCCACACACTCAGCCCTTAACCCCAGTGTACAGAAATTGTCAAAACATGTTTTTCAGCAGAAATAAACATGTTTCTGCAAGTTTGGTCAACCCCAGGTAAGTTATGGGGCAGTAACATCACACTTTTCAAAACGTGTTTTTCAGCCCGAAATAAACGCGTTTTTTCAGGCAACTGAATCTCCTTGTAACAGCAAGGCTCAGAAGTGCCCACACACTCAGCCCTTAACCCCAGTGTACAGAAAGTGTCAAAACATGATTTTCAGCAGAAATAAACATGTTTCTGCAAGTTTGGTCAACCCCATGTAAGTTATGGGGCAGTAACATCACACTTTTCAAAACGTGTTTTTCAGCCCGAAATAAACACGTTTTTTCAGGCAACTGAATCTCCTTGTAACAGCAAGCTTCAGAAGAGCCCACACACTCAGCCCTTAACCCCAGTGTACAGAAAGTTTCAAAACGTGTTTTTCAGCAGAAATAAACATGTTTCTGCAAGTTTGGTCAACCCCATGTAAGTTATGGGGCAGTAACATCACTCTTTACAAAACGTGTTTTTCAGCCCGAAATAAACGCGTTTTTTCAGGCAACTGAATCTACTTGTAAAAACAAGGCTCAGAAGTGCCCACACACTCAGCCCTTAACCCCAGTGTACAGAAAGTGTCAAAACATGTTTTTCAGCAGAAATAAACATGTTTCTGCAAGTTTGGTCAACCCCAGGTAAGTTATGGGGCAGTAACATCACACTTTTCAAAACGTGTTTTTCAGCCCGAAATAAACGCGTTTTTTCAGGCAACTGAATCTCCTTGTAACAGCAAGGCTCAGAAGTGCCCACACACTCAGCCCTTAACCCCAGTGTACAGAAAGTGTCAAAACATGATTTTCAGCAGAAATAAACATGTTTCTGCAAGTTTGGTCAACCCCATGTAAGTTATGGGGCAGTAACATCACACTTTTCAAAACGTGTTTTTCAGCCCGAAATAAACACGTTTTTTCAGGCAACTGAATCTCCTTGTAACAGCAAGCTTCAGAAGAGCCCACACACTCAGCCCTTAACCCCAGTGTACAGAAAGTGTCAAAACGTGTTTTTCAGCAGAAATAAACATGTTTCTGCAAGTTTGGTCAACCCCATGTAAGTTATGGGGCAGTAACATCACTCTTTTCAAAACGTGTTTTTCAGCCCGAAATAAACGCGTTTTTTCAGGCAACTGAATCTACTTGTAAAAGCAAGGCTCAGAAGTGCCCACACACTCAGCCCTTAACCCCAGTGTACAGAAAGTGTCAAAACATGTTTTTCAGCAGAAATAAACATGTTTCTGCAAGTTTGGTCAACCCCATGTAAGTTATGGGGCAGTAACATCACACTTTTCAAAACGTGTTTTTCAGCCCGAAATAAACACGTTTTTTCAGGCAACTGAATCTCCTTGTAACAGCAAGCTTCAGAAGAGCCCACACACTCAGCCCTTAACCCCAGTGTACAGAAAGTGTCAAAACATGTTTTTCAGCAGAAATAAACATGTTTCTGCAAGTTTGGTCAACCCCATGTAAGTTATGGGGCAGTAACATCACACTTTTCAAAACGTGTTTTTCAGCCCGAAATAAACGCGTTTTTTCAGGCAACTGAATCTACTTGTAACAACAAGGCTCAGAAGTGCCCACACACTCAGCCCTTAACCCCAGTGTACAGAAAGTGTCAAAACATGTTTTTCAGCAGAAATAAACATGTTTCTGCAAGTTTGGTCAACCCCATGTAAGTTATGGGGCAGTAACATCACACTTTTCAAAACGTGTTTTTCAGCCCGAAATAAACACGTTTTTTCAGGCAACTGAATCTCCTTGTAACAGCAAGCTTCAGAAGTGCCCACACACTCAGCCCTTAACCCCAGTGTACAGAAAGTGTCAAAACGTGTTTTTCAGCAGAAATAAACATGTTTCTGCAAGTTTGGTCAACCCCATGTAAGTTATGGGGCAGTAACATCACACTTTTCAAAACGTGTTTTTCAGCCCGAAATAAACGCGTTTTTTCAGACAACTGAATCTCCTTGTAACAGCAAGCTTCAGAAGAGCCCACACACTCAGCCCTTAACCCCAGTGTACAGAAAGTGTCAAAACGTGTTTTTCAGCAGAAATAAACATGTTTCTGCAAGTTTGGTCAACCCCATGTAAGTTATGGGGCAGTAACATCACACTTTTCAAAACATGTTTTTCAGCCCGAAATAAACGCGTTTTTTCAGGCAACTGAATCTACTTGTAACAGCAAGGCTCAGAAGTGCCCACACACTCAGCCCTTAACCCCAGTGTACAGAAAGTGTCAAAACATGTTTTTCAGCAGAAATAAACATGTTTCTGCAAGTTTGGTCAACCCCATGTAAGTTATGGGGCAGTAACATCACACTTTTCAAAACGTGTTTTTCAGCCCGAAATAAACGCGTTTTTTCAGACAACTGAATCTCCTTGTAACAGCAAGCTTCAGAAGAGCCCACACACTCAGCCCTTAACCCCAGTGTACAGAAAGTGTCAAAACGTGTTTTTCAGCAGAAATAAACATGTTTCTGCAAGTTTGGTCAACCCCATGTAAGTTATGGGGCAGTAACATCACACTTTTCAAAACGTGTTTTTCAGCCCGAAATAAACGCGTTTTTTCAGGCAACTGAATCTACTTGTAACAGCAAGCTTCAGAAGAGCCCACACACTCAGCCCTTAACCCCAGTGTACAGAAAGTGTCAAAACGTGTTTTTCAGCAGAAATAAACATGTTTCTGCAAGTTTGGTCAACCCCATGTATGTTATGGGGCAGTAACATCACACTTTTCAAAACGTGTTTTTCAGCCCGAAATAAACGCGTTTTTTCAGACAACTGAATCTCCTTGTAACAGCAAGCTTCAGAAGAGCCCACACACTCAGCCCTTAACCCCAGTGTACAGAAATTGTCAAAACATGTTTTTCAGCAGAAATAAACATGTTTCTGCAAGTTTGGTCAACCCCAGGTAAGTTATGGGGCAGTAACATCACACTTTTCAAAACGTGTTTTTCAGCCCGAAATAAACGCGTTTTTTCAGGCAACTGAATCTCCTTGTAACAGCAAGGCTCAGAAGTGCCCACACACTCAGCCCTTAACCCCAGTGTACAGAAAGTGTCAAAACATGATTTTCAGCAGAAATAAACATGTTTCTGCAAGTTTGGTCAACCCCATGTAAGTTATGGGGCAGTAACATCACACTTTTCAAAACGTGTTTTTCAGCCCGAAATAAACACGTTTTTTCAGGCAACTGAATCTCCTTGTAACAGCAAGCTTCAGAAGAGCCCACACACTCAGCCCTTAACCCCAGTGTACAGAAAGTGTCAAAACGTGTTTTTCAGCAGAAATAAACATGTTTCTGCAAGTTTGGTCAACCCCATGTAAGTTATGGGGCAGTAACATCACACTTTTCAAAACGTGTTTTTCAGCCCGAAATAAACGCGTTTTTTCAGGCAACTGAATCTACTTGTAAAAGCAAGGCTCAGAAGTGCCCACACACTCAGCCCTTAACCCCAGTGTACAGAAAGTGTCAAAACATGTTTTTCAGCAGAAATAAAAATGTTTCTGCAAGTTTGGTCAACCCCAGGTAAGTTATGGGGCAGTAACATCACACTTTTCAAAACGTGTTTTTCAGCCCGAAATAAACGCGTTTTTTCAGGCAACTGAATCTCCTTGTAACAGCAAGGCTCAGAAGAGCCCACACACTCAGCCCTTAACCCCAGTGTACAGAAAGTGTCAAAACGTGTTTTTCAGCAGAAATAAACATGTTTCTGCAAGTTTGGTCAACCCCATGTAAGTTATGGGGCAGTAACATCACACTTTTCAAAACGTGTTTTTCAGCCCGAAATAAACACGTTTTTTCAGGCAACTGAATCTCCTTGTAACAGCAAGCTTCAGAAGTGCCCACACACTCAGCCCTTAACCCCAGTGTACAGAAAGTGTCAAAACGTGTTTTTCAGCAGAAATAAACATGTTTCTGCAAGTTTGGTCAACCCCATGTAAGTTATGGGGCAGTAACATCACACTTTTCAAAACGTGTTTTTCAGCCCGAAATAAACGCGTTTTTTCAGACAACTGAATCTCCTTGTAACAGCAAGCTTCAGAAGAGCCCACACACTCAGCCCTTAACCCCAGTGTACAGAAAGTGTCAAAACGTGTTTTTCAGCAGAAATAAACATGTTTCTGCAAGTTTGGTCAACCCCATGTAAGTTATGGGGCAGTAACATCACACTTTTCAAAACGTGTTTTTCAGCCCGAAATAAACGCGTTTTTTCAGGCAACTGAATCTACTTGTAACAGCAAGGCTCAGAAGTGCCCACACACTCAGCCCTTAACCCCAGTGTACAGAAAGTGTCAAAACATGTTTTTCAGCAGAAATAAACATGTTTCTGCAAGTTTGGTCAACCCCATGTAAGTTATGGGGCAGTAACATCACACTTTTCAAAACGTGTTTTTCAGCCCGAAATAAACGCGTTTTTTCAGACAACTGAATCTCCTTGTAACAGCAAGCTTCAGAAGAGCCCACACACTCAGCCCTTAACCCCAGTGTACAGAAAGTGTCAAAACGTGTTTTTCAGCAGAAATAAACATGTTTCTGCAAGTTTGGTCAACCCCATGTAAGTTATGGGGCAGTAACATCACACTTTTCAAAACGTGTTTTTCAGCCCGAAATAAACGCGTTTTTTCAGGCAACTGAATCTCCTTGTAACAGCAAGCTTCAGAAGAGCCCACACACTCAGCCCTTAACCCCAGTGTACAGAAAGTGTCAAAACGTGTTTTTCAGCAGAAATAAACATGTTTCTGCAAGTTTGGTCAACCCCATGTAAGTTATGGGGCAGTAACATCACACTTTTCAAAACGTGTTTTTCAGCCCGAAATAAACGCGTTTTTTCAGACAACTGAATCTCCTTGTAACAGCAAGCTTCAGAAGAGCCCACACACTCAGCCCTTAACCCCAGTGTACAGAAAGTGTCAAAACGTGTTTTTCAGCAGAAATAAACATGTTTCTGCAAGTTTGGTCAACCCCATGTAAGTTATGGGGCAGTAACATCACACTTTTCAAAACGTGTTTTTCAGCCCGAAATAAACGCGTTTTTTCAGACAACTGAATCTCCTTGTAAAAGCAAGGCTCAGAAGTGCCCACACACTCAGCCCTTAACCCCAGTGTACAGAAAGTGTCAAAACGTGTTTTTCAGCAGAAATAAACATGTTTCTGCAAGTTTGGTCAACCCCATGTAAGTTATGGGGCAGTAACATCACACTTTTCAAAACGTGTTTTTCAGCCCGAAATAAACACGTTTTTTCAGGCAACTGAATCTCCTTGTAACAGCAAGCTTCAGAAGAGCCCACACACTCAGCCCTTAACCCCAGTGTACAGAAAGTGTCAAAACGTGTTTTTCAGCAGAAATAAACATGTTTCTGCAAGTTTGGTCAACCCCATGTAAGTTATGGGGCAGTAACATCACACTTTTCAAAACGTGTTTTTCAGCCCGAAATAAACGCGTTTTTTCAGGCAACTGAATCTACTTGTAAAAGCAAGGCTCAGAAGTGCCCACACACTCACCCCTTAACCCCAGTGTACAGAAAGTGTCAAAACGTGTTTTTCAGCAGAAATAAACATGTTTCTGCAAGTTTGGTCAACCCCATGTAAGTTATGGGGCAGTAACATCACACTTTTCAAAACGTGTTTTTCAGCCCGAAATAAACACGTTTTTTCAGGCAACTGAATCTCCTTGTAACAGCAAGCTTCAGAAGAGCCCACACACTCAGCCCTTAACCCCAGTGTACAGAAAGTGTCAAAACGTGTTTTTCAGCAGAAATAAACATGTTTCTGCAAGTTTGGTCAACCCCATGTAAGTTATGGGGCAGTAACATCACACTTTTCAAAACGTGTTTTTCAGCCCGAAATAAACGCGTTTTTTCAGACAACTGAATCTCCTTGTAACAGCAAGCTTCAGAAGAGCCCACACACTCAGCCCTTAACCCCAGTGTACAGAAAGTGTCAAAACGTGTTTTTCAGCAGAAATAAACATGTTTCTGCAAGTTTGGTCAACCCCATGTAAGTTATGGGGCAGTAACATCACACTTTTCAAAACGTGTTTTTCAGCCCGAAATAAACGCGTTTTTTCAGGCAACTGAATCTACTTGTAACAGCAAGCTTCAGAAGAGCCCACACACTCAGCCCTTAACCCCAGTGTACAGAAAGTGTCAAAACGTGTTTTTCAGCAGAAATAAACATGTTTCTGCAAGTTTGGTCAACCCCATGTATGTTATGGGGCAGTAACATCACACTTTTCAAAACGTGTTTTTCAGCCCGAAATAAACGCGTTTTTTCAGACAACTGAATCTCCTTGTAACAGCAAGCTTCAGAAGAGCCCACACACTCAGCCCTTAACCCCAGTGTACAGAAATTGTCAAAACATGTTTTTCAGCAGAAATAAACATGTTTCTGCAAGTTTGGTCAACCCCAGGTAAGTTATGGGGCAGTAACATCACACTTTTCAAAACGTGTTTTTCAGCCCGAAATAAACGCGTTTTTTCAGGCAACTGAATCTCCTTGTAACAGCAAGGCTCAGAAGTGCCCACACACTCAGCCCTTAACCCCAGTGTACAGAAAGTGTCAAAACATGATTTTCAGCAGAAATAAACATGTTTCTGCAAGTTTGGTCAACCCCATGTAAGTTATGGGGCAGTAACATCACACTTTTCAAAACGTGTTTTTCAGCCCGAAATAAACACGTTTTTTCAGGCAACTGAATCTCCTTGTAACAGCAAGCTTCAGAAGAGCCCACACACTCAGCCCTTAACCCCAGTGTACAGAAAGTGTCAAAACGTGTTTTTCAGCAGAAATAAACATGTTTCTGCAAGTTTGGTCAACCCCATGTAAGTTATGGGGCAGTAACATCACACTTTTCAAAACGTGTTTTTCAGCCCGAAATAAACGCGTTTTTTCAGGCAACTGAATCTACTTGTAAAAGCAAGGCTCAGAAGTGCCCACACACTCAGCCCTTAACCCCAGTGTACAGAAAGTGTCAAAACATGTTTTTCAGCAGAAATAAAAATGTTTCTGCAAGTTTGGTCAACCCCAGGTAAGTTATGGGGCAGTAACATCACACTTTTCAAAACGTGTTTTTCAGCCCGAAATAAACGCGTTTTTTCAGGCAACTGAATCTCCTTGTAACAGCAAGGCTCAGAAGAGCCCACACACTCAGCCCTTAACCCCAGTGTACAGAAAGTGTCAAAACGTGTTTTTCAGCAGAAATAAACATGTTTCTGCAAGTTTGGTCAACCCCATGTAAGTTATGGGGCAGTAACATCACACTTTTCAAAACGTGTTTTTCAGCCCGAAATAAACACGTTTTTTCAGGCAACTGAATCTCCTTGTAACAGCAAGCTTCAGAAGTGCCCACACACTCAGCCCTTAACCCCAGTGTACAGAAAGTGTCAAAACGTGTTTTTCAGCAGAAATAAACATGTTTCTGCAAGTTTGGTCAACCCCATGTAAGTTATGGGGCAGTAACATCACACTTTTCAAAACGTGTTTTTCAGCCCGAAATAAACGCGTTTTTTCAGACAACTGAATCTCCTTGTAACAGCAAGCTTCAGAAGAGCCCACACACTCAGCCCTTAACCCCAGTGTACAGAAAGTGTCAAAACGTGTTTTTCAGCAGAAATAAACATGTTTCTGCAAGTTTGGTCAACCCCATGTAAGTTATGGGGCAGTAACATCACACTTTTCAAAACGTGTTTTTCAGCCCGAAATAAACGCGTTTTTTCAGGCAACTGAATCTACTTGTAACAGCAAGGCTCAGAAGTGCCCACACACTCAGCCCTTAACCCCAGTGTACAGAAAGTGTCAAAACATGTTTTTCAGCAGAAATAAACATGTTTCTGCAAGTTTGGTCAACCCCATGTAAGTTATGGGGCAGTAACATCACACTTTTCAAAACGTGTTTTTCAGCCCGAAATAAACGCGTTTTTTCAGACAACTGAATCTCCTTGTAACAGCAAGCTTCAGAAGAGCCCACACACTCAGCCCTTAACCCCAGTGTACAGAAAGTGTCAAAACGTGTTTTTCAGCAGAAATAAACATGTTTCTGCAAGTTTGGTCAACCCCATGTAAGTTATGGGGCAGTAACATCACACTTTTCAAAACGTGTTTTTCAGCCCGAAATAAACGCGTTTTTTCAGGCAACTGAATCTCCTTGTAACAGCAAGCTTCAGAAGAGCCCACACACTCAGCCCTTAACCCCAGTGTACAGAAAGTGTCAAAACGTGTTTTTCAGCAGAAATAAACATGTTTCTGCAAGTTTGGTCAACCCCATGTAAGTTATGGGGCAGTAACATCACACTTTTCAAAACGTGTTTTTCAGCCCGAAATAAACGCGTTTTTTCAGACAACTGAATCTCCTTGTAACAGCAAGCTTCAGAAGAGCCCACACACTCAGCCCTTAACCCCAGTGTACAGAAAGTGTCAAAACGTGTTTTTCAGCAGAAATAAACATGTTTCTGCAAGTTTGGTCAACCCCATGTAAGTTATGGGGCAGTAACATCACACTTTTCAAAACGTGTTTTTCAGCCCGAAATAAACGCGTTTTTTCAGACAACTGAATCTCCTTGTAAAAGCAAGGCTCAGAAGTGCCCACACACTCAGCCCTTAACCCCAGTGTACAGAAAGTGTCAAAACGTGTTTTTCAGCAGAAATAAACATGTTTCTGCAAGTTTGGTCAACCCCATGTAAGTTATGGGGCAGTAACATCACACTTTTCAAAACGTGTTTTTCAGCCCGAAATAAACACGTTTTTTCAGGCAACTGAATCTCCTTGTAACAGCAAGCTTCAGAAGAGCCCACACACTCAGCCCTTAACCCCAGTGTACAGAAAGTGTCAAAACGTGTTTTTCAGCAGAAATAAACATGTTTCTGCAAGTTTGGTCAACCCCATGTAAGTTATGGGGCAGTAACATCACACTTTTCAAAACGTGTTTTTCAGCCCGAAATAAACGCGTTTTTTCAGGCAACTGAATCTACTTGTAAAAGCAAGGCTCAGAAGTGCCCACACACTCACCCCTTAACCCCAGTGTACAGAAAGTGTCAAAACGTGTTTTTCAGCAGAAATAAACATGTTTCTGCAAGTTTGGTCAACCCCATGTAAGTTATGGGGCAGTAACATCACATTTTTCAAAACGTGTTTTTCAGCCCGAAATAAACGCGTTTTTTCAGACAACTGAATCTCCTTGTAACAGCAAGGCTCAGAAGAGCCCACACACTCAGCCCTTAACCCCAGTGTACAGAAAATGTCAAAACGTGTTTTTCAGCAGAAATAAACATGTTTCTGCAAGTTTGGTCAACCCCATGTAAGTTATGGGGCAGTAACATCACACTTTTCAAAACGTGTTTTTCAGCCCGAAATAAACGCGTTTTTTCAGGCAACTGAATCTCCTTGTAACAACAAGGCTCAGAAGTGCCCACACACTCAGCCCTTAACCCCAGTGTACAGAAAGTGTCAAAACATGTTTTTCAGCAGAAATAAACATGTTTCTGCAAGTTTGGTCAACCCCATGTAAGTTATGGGGCAGTAACATCACACTTTTCAAAACGTGTTTTTCAGCCCGAAATAAACACGTTTTTTCAGGCAACTGAATCTCCTTGTAACAGCAAGCTTCAGAAGAGCCCACACACTCAGCCCTTAACCCCAGTGTACAGAAAGTGTCAAAACGTGTTTTTCAGCAGAAATAAACATGTTTCTGCAAGTTTGGTCAACCCCATGTAAGTTATGGGGCAGTAACATCACACTTTTCAAAACGTGTTTTTCAGCCCGAAATAAACGCGTTTTTTCAGGCAACTGAATCTACTTGTAAAAGCAAGGCTCAGAAGTGCCCACACACTCAGCCCTTAACCCCAGTGTACAGAAAGTGTCAAAACATGTTTTTCAGCAGAAATAAACATGTTTCTGCAAGTTTGGTCAACCCCATGTAAGTTATGGGGCAGTAACATCACACTTTTCAAAACGTGTTTTTCAGCCCGAAATAAACGCGTTTTTTCAGACAACTGAATCTCCTTGTAACAGCAAGCTTCAGAAGAGCCCACACACTCAGCCCTTAACCCCAGTGTACAGAAAGTGTCAAAACGTGTTTTTCAGCAGAAATAAACATGTTTCTGCAAGTTTGGTCAACCCCATGTAAGTTATGGGGCAGTAACATCACACTTTTCAAAACGTGTTTTTCAGCCCGAAATAAACGCGTTTTTTCAGGCAACTGAATCTCCTTGTAACAGCAAGCTTCAGAAGAGCCCACACACTCAGCCCTTAACCCCAGTGTACAGAAAGTGTCAAAACGTGTTTTTCAGCAGAAATAAACATGTTTCTGCAAGTTTGGTCAACCCCATGTAAGTTATGGGGCAGTAACATCACACTTTTCAAAACGTGTTTTTCAGCCCGAAATAAACGCGTTTTTTCAGACAACTGAATCTCCTTGTAACAGCAAGCTTCAGAAGAGCCCACACACTCAGCCCTTAACCCCAGTGTACAGAAATTGTCAAAACATGTTTTTCAGCAGAAATAAACATGTTTCTGCAAGTTTGGTCAACCCCAGGTAAGTTATGGGGCAGTAACATCACACTTTTCAAAACGTGTTTTTCAGCCCGAAATAAACGCGTTTTTTCAGGCAACTGAATCTCCTTGTAACAGCAAGGCTCAGAAGTGCCCACACACTCAGCCCTTAACCCCAGTGTACAGAAAGTGTCAAAACATGATTTTCAGCAGAAATAAACATGTTTCTGCAAGTTTGGTCAACCCCATGTAAGTTATGGGGCAGTAACATCACACTTTTCAAAACGTGTTTTTCAGCCCGAAATAAACACGTTTTTTCAGGCAACTGAATCTCCTTGTAACAGCAAGCTTCAGAAGAGCCCACACACTCAGCCCTTAACCCCAGTGTACAGAAAGTGTCAAAACGTGTTTTTCAGCAGAAATAAACATGTTTCTGCAAGTTTGGTCAACCCCATGTAAGTTATGGGGCAGTAACATCACACTTTTCAAAACGTGTTTTTCAGCCCGAAATAAACGCGTTTTTTCAGACAACTGAATCTCCTTGTAAAAGCAAGGCTCAGAAGTGCCCACACACTCAGCCCTTAACCCCAGTGTACAGAAAGTGTCAAAACGTGTTTTTCAGCAGAAATAAACATGTTTCTGCAAGTTTGGTCAACCCCATGTAAGTTATGGGGCAGTAACATCACACTTTTCAAAACGTGTTTTTCAGCCCGAAATAAACGCGTTTTTTCAGGCAACTGAATCTCCTTGTAACAGCAAGGCTCAGAAGTGCCCACACACTCAGCCCTTAACCCCAGTGTACAGAAAGTGTCAAAACATGATTTTCAGCAGAAATAAACATGTTTCTGCAAGTTTGGTCAACCCCATGTAAGTTATGGGGCAGTAACATCACACTTTTCAAAACGTGTTTTTCAGCCCGAAATAAACGCGTTTTTTCAGGCAACTGAATCTACTTGTAAAAGCAAGGCTCAGAAGTGCCCACACACTCACCCCTTAACCCCAGTGTACAGAAAGTGTCAAAACGTGTTTTTCAGCAGAAATAAACATGTTTCTGCAAGTTTGGTCAACCCCATGTAAGTTATGGGGCAGTAACATCACATTTTTCAAAACGTGTTTTTCAGCCCGAAATAAACGCGTTTTTTCAGACAACTGAATCTCCTTGTAACAGCAAGGCTCAGAAGAGCCCACACACTCAGCCCTTAACCCCAGTGTACAGAAAATGTCAAAACGTGTTTTTCAGCAGAAATAAACATGTTTCTGCAAGTTTGGTCAACCCCATGTAAGTTATGGGGCAGTAACATCACACTTTTCAAAACGTGTTTTTCAGCCCGAAATAAACGCGTTTTTTCAGGCAACTGAATCTCCTTGTAACAACAAGGCTCAGAAGTGCCCACACACTCAGCCCTTAACCCCAGTGTACAGAAAGTGTCAAAACATGTTTTTCAGCAGAAATAAACATGTTTCTGCAAGTTTGGTCAACCCCATGTAAGTTATGGGGCAGTAACATCACACTTTTCAAAACGTGTTTTTCAGCCCGAAATAAACACGTTTTTTCAGGCAACTGAATCTCCTTGTAACAGCAAGCTTCAGAAGAGCCCACACACTCAGCCCTTAACCCCAGTGTACAGAAAGTGTCAAAACGTGTTTTTCAGCAGAAATAAACATGTTTCTGCAAGTTTGGTCAACCCCATGTAAGTTATGGGGCAGTAACATCACACTTTTCAAAACGTGTTTTTCAGCCCGAAATAAACGCGTTTTTTCAGGCAACTGAATCTACTTGTAAAAGCAAGGCTCAGAAGTGCCCACACACTCAGCCCTTAACCCCAGTGTACAGAAAGTGTCAAAACATGTTTTTCAGCAGAAATAAACATGTTTCTGCAAGTTTGGTCAACCCCATGTAAGTTATGGGGCAGTAACATCACACTTTTCAAAACGTGTTTTTCAGCCCGAAATAAACGCGTTTTTTCAGACAACTGAATCTCCTTGTAACAGCAAGCTTCAGAAGAGCCCACACACTCAGCCCTTAACCCCAGTGTACAGAAAGTGTCAAAACGTGTTTTTCAGCAGAAATAAACATGTTTCTGCAAGTTTGGTCAACCCCATGTAAGTTATGGGGCAGTAACATCACACTTTTCAAAACGTGTTTTTCAGCCCGAAATAAACGCGTTTTTTCAGGCAACTGAATCTCCTTGTAACAGCAAGCTTCAGAAGAGCCCACACACTCAGCCCTTAACCCCAGTGTACAGAAAGTGTCAAAACGTGTTTTTCAGCAGAAATAAACATGTTTCTGCAAGTTTGGTCAACCCCATGTAAGTTATGGGGCAGTAACATCACACTTTTCAAAACGTGTTTTTCAGCCCGAAATAAACGCGTTTTTTCAGACAACTGAATCTCCTTGTAACAGCAAGCTTCAGAAGAGCCCACACACTCAGCCCTTAACCCCAGTGTACAGAAATTGTCAAAACATGTTTTTCAGCAGAAATAAACATGTTTCTGCAAGTTTGGTCAACCCCAGGTAAGTTATGGGGCAGTAACATCACACTTTTCAAAACGTGTTTTTCAGCCCGAAATAAACGCGTTTTTTCAGGCAACTGAATCTCCTTGTAACAGCAAGCTTCAGAAGAGCCCACACACTCAGCCCTTAACCCCAGTGTACAGAAAGTTTCAAAACGTGTTTTTCAGCAGAAATAAACATGTTTCTGCAAGTTTGGTCAACCCCATGTAAGTTATGGGGCAGTAACATCACTCTTTACAAAACGTGTTTTTCAGCCCGAAATAAACGCGTTTTTTCAGGCAACTGAATCTACTTGTAAAAACAAGGCTCAGAAGTGCCCACACACTCAGCCCTTAACCCCAGTGTACAGAAAGTGTCAAAACATGTTTTTCAGCAGAAATAAACATGTTTCTGCAAGTTTGGTCAACCCCAGGTAAGTTATGGGGCAGTAACATCACACTTTTCAAAACGTGTTTTTCAGCCCGAAATAAACGCGTTTTTTCAGGCAACTGAATCTCCTTGTAACAGCAAGGCTCAGAAGTGCCCACACACTCAGCCCTTAACCCCAGTGTACAGAAAGTGTCAAAACATGATTTTCAGCAGAAATAAACATGTTTCTGCAAGTTTGGTCAACCCCATGTAAGTTATGGGGCAGTAACATCACACTTTTCAAAACGTGTTTTTCAGCCCGAAATAAACACGTTTTTTCAGGCAACTGAATCTCCTTGTAACAGCAAGCTTCAGAAGAGCCCACACACTCAGCCCTTAACCCCAGTGTACAGAAAGTGTCAAAACGTGTTTTTCAGCAGAAATAAACATGTTTCTGCAAGTTTGGTCAACCCCATGTAAGTTATGGGGCAGTAACATCACTCTTTTCAAAACGTGTTTTTCAGCCCGAAATAAACGCGTTTTTTCAGGCAACTGAATCTACTTGTAAAAGCAAGGCTCAGAAGTGCCCACACACTCAGCCCTTAACCCCAGTGTACAGAAAGTGTCAAAACATGTTTTTCAGCAGAAATAAACATGTTTCTGCAAGTTTGGTCAACCCCATGTAAGTTATGGGGCAGTAACATCACACTTTTCAAAACGTGTTTTTCAGCCCGAAATAAACACGTTTTTTCAGGCAACTGAATCTCCTTGTAACAGCAAGCTTCAGAAGAGCCCACACACTCAGCCCTTAACCCCAGTGTACAGAAAGTGTCAAAACATGTTTTTCAGCAGAAATAAACATGTTTCTGCAAGTTTGGTCAACCCCATGTAAGTTATGGGGCAGTAACATCACACTTTTCAAAACGTGTTTTTCAGCCCGAAATAAACGCGTTTTTTCAGGCAACTGAATCTACTTGTAACAACAAGGCTCAGAAGTGCCCACACACTCAGCCCTTAACCCCAGTGTACAGAAAGTGTCAAAACATGTTTTTCAGCAGAAATAAACATGTTTCTGCAAGTTTGGTCAACCCCATGTAAGTTATGGGGCAGTAACATCACACTTTTCAAAACGTGTTTTTCAGCCCGAAATAAACACGTTTTTTCAGGCAACTGAATCTCCTTGTAACAGCAAGCTTCAGAAGTGCCCACACACTCAGCCCTTAACCCCAGTGTACAGAAAGTGTCAAAACGTGTTTTTCAGCAGAAATAAACATGTTTCTGCAAGTTTGGTCAACCCCATGTAAGTTATGGGGCAGTAACATCACACTTTTCAAAACGTGTTTTTCAGCCCGAAATAAACGCGTTTTTTCAGACAACTGAATCTCCTTGTAACAGCAAGCTTCAGAAGAGCCCACACACTCAGCCCTTAACCCCAGTGTACAGAAAGTGTCAAAACGTGTTTTTCAGCAGAAATAAACATGTTTCTGCAAGTTTGGTCAACCCCATGTAAGTTATGGGGCAGTAACATCACACTTTTCAAAACATGTTTTTCAGCCCGAAATAAACGCGTTTTTTCAGGCAACTGAATCTACTTGTAACAGCAAGGCTCAGAAGTGCCCACACACTCAGCCCTTAACCCCAGTGTACAGAAAGTGTCAAAACATGTTTTTCAGCAGAAATAAACATGTTTCTGCAAGTTTGGTCAACCCCATGTAAGTTATGGGGCAGTAACATCACACTTTTCAAAACGTGTTTTTCAGCCCGAAATAAACGCGTTTTTTCAGACAACTGAATCTCCTTGTAACAGCAAGCTTCAGAAGAGCCCACACACTCAGCCCTTAACCCCAGTGTACAGAAAGTGTCAAAACGTGTTTTTCAGCAGAAATAAACATGTTTCTGCAAGTTTGGTCAACCCCATGTAAGTTATGGGGCAGTAACATCACACTTTTCAAAACGTGTTTTTCAGCCCGAAATAAACGCGTTTTTTCAGGCAACTGAATCTACTTGTAACAGCAAGCTTCAGAAGAGCCCACACACTCAGCCCTTAACCCCAGTGTACAGAAAGTGTCAAAACGTGTTTTTCAGCAGAAATAAACATGTTTCTGCAAGTTTGGTCAACCCCATGTATGTTATGGGGCAGTAACATCACACTTTTCAAAACGTGTTTTTCAGCCCGAAATAAACGCGTTTTTTCAGACAACTGAATCTCCTTGTAACAGCAAGCTTCAGAAGAGCCCACACACTCAGCCCTTAACCCCAGTGTACAGAAATTGTCAAAACATGTTTTTCAGCAGAAATAAACATGTTTCTGCAAGTTTGGTCAACCCCAGGTAAGTTATGGGGCAGTAACATCACACTTTTCAAAACGTGTTTTTCAGCCCGAAATAAACGCGTTTTTTCAGGCAACTGAATCTCCTTGTAACAGCAAGGCTCAGAAGTGCCCACACACTCAGCCCTTAACCCCAGTGTACAGAAAGTGTCAAAACATGATTTTCAGCAGAAATAAACATGTTTCTGCAAGTTTGGTCAACCCCATGTAAGTTATGGGGCAGTAACATCACACTTTTCAAAACGTGTTTTTCAGCCCGAAATAAACACGTTTTTTCAGGCAACTGAATCTCCTTGTAACAGCAAGCTTCAGAAGAGCCCACACACTCAGCCCTTAACCCCAGTGTACAGAAAGTGTCAAAACGTGTTTTTCAGCAGAAATAAACATGTTTCTGCAAGTTTGGTCAACCCCATGTAAGTTATGGGGCAGTAACATCACACTTTTCAAAACGTGTTTTTCAGCCCGAAATAAACGCGTTTTTTCAGGCAACTGAATCTACTTGTAAAAGCAAGGCTCAGAAGTGCCCACACACTCAGCCCTTAACCCCAGTGTACAGAAAGTGTCAAAACATGTTTTTCAGCAGAAATAAAAATGTTTCTGCAAGTTTGGTCAACCCCAGGTAAGTTATGGGGCAGTAACATCACACTTTTCAAAACGTGTTTTTCAGCCCGAAATAAACGCGTTTTTTCAGGCAACTGAATCTCCTTGTAACAGCAAGGCTCAGAAGAGCCCACACACTCAGCCCTTAACCCCAGTGTACAGAAAGTGTCAAAACGTGTTTTTCAGCAGAAATAAACATGTTTCTGCAAGTTTGGTCAACCCCATGTAAGTTATGGGGCAGTAACATCACACTTTTCAAAACGTGTTTTTCAGCCCGAAATAAACACGTTTTTTCAGGCAACTGAATCTCCTTGTAACAGCAAGCTTCAGAAGTGCCCACACACTCAGCCCTTAACCCCAGTGTACAGAAAGTGTCAAAACGTGTTTTTCAGCAGAAATAAACATGTTTCTGCAAGTTTGGTCAACCCCATGTAAGTTATGGGGCAGTAACATCACACTTTTCAAAACGTGTTTTTCAGCCCGAAATAAACGCGTTTTTTCAGACAACTGAATCTCCTTGTAACAGCAAGCTTCAGAAGAGCCCACACACTCAGCCCTTAACCCCAGTGTACAGAAAGTGTCAAAACGTGTTTTTCAGCAGAAATAAACATGTTTCTGCAAGTTTGGTCAACCCCATGTAAGTTATGGGGCAGTAACATCACACTTTTCAAAACGTGTTTTTCAGCCCGAAATAAACGCGTTTTTTCAGGCAACTGAATCTACTTGTAACAGCAAGGCTCAGAAGTGCCCACACACTCAGCCCTTAACCCCAGTGTACAGAAAGTGTCAAAACATGTTTTTCAGCAGAAATAAACATGTTTCTGCAAGTTTGGTCAACCCCATGTAAGTTATGGGGCAGTAACATCACACTTTTCAAAACGTGTTTTTCAGCCCGAAATAAACGCGTTTTTTCAGACAACTGAATCTCCTTGTAACAGCAAGCTTCAGAAGAGCCCACACACTCAGCCCTTAACCCCAGTGTACAGAAAGTGTCAAAACGTGTTTTTCAGCAGAAATAAACATGTTTCTGCAAGTTTGGTCAACCCCATGTAAGTTATGGGGCAGTAACATCACACTTTTCAAAACGTGTTTTTCAGCCCGAAATAAACGCGTTTTTTCAGGCAACTGAATCTCCTTGTAACAGCAAGCTTCAGAAGAGCCCACACACTCAGCCCTTAACCCCAGTGTACAGAAAGTGTCAAAACGTGTTTTTCAGCAGAAATAAACATGTTTCTGCAAGTTTGGTCAACCCCATGTAAGTTATGGGGCAGTAACATCACACTTTTCAAAACGTGTTTTTCAGCCCGAAATAAACGCGTTTTTTCAGACAACTGAATCTCCTTGTAACAGCAAGCTTCAGAAGAGCCCACACACTCAGCCCTTAACCCCAGTGTACAGAAAGTGTCAAAACGTGTTTTTCAGCAGAAATAAACATGTTTCTGCAAGTTTGGTCAACCCCATGTAAGTTATGGGGCAGTAACATCACACTTTTCAAAACGTGTTTTTCAGCCCGAAATAAACGCGTTTTTTCAGACAACTGAATCTCCTTGTAAAAGCAAGGCTCAGAAGTGCCCACACACTCAGCCCTTAACCCCAGTGTACAGAAAGTGTCAAAACGTGTTTTTCAGCAGAAATAAACATGTTTCTGCAAGTTTGGTCAACCCCATGTAAGTTATGGGGCAGTAACATCACACTTTTCAAAACGTGTTTTTCAGCCCGAAATAAACACGTTTTTTCAGGCAACTGAATCTCCTTGTAACAGCAAGCTTCAGAAGAGCCCACACACTCAGCCCTTAACCCCAGTGTACAGAAAGTGTCAAAACGTGTTTTTCAGCAGAAATAAACATGTTTCTGCAAGTTTGGTCAACCCCATGTAAGTTATGGGGCAGTAACATCACACTTTTCAAAACGTGTTTTTCAGCCCGAAATAAACGCGTTTTTTCAGGCAACTGAATCTACTTGTAAAAGCAAGGCTCAGAAGTGCCCACACACTCACCCCTTAACCCCAGTGTACAGAAAGTGTCAAAACGTGTTTTTCAGCAGAAATAAACATGTTTCTGCAAGTTTGGTCAACCCCATGTAAGTTATGGGGCAGTAACATCACATTTTTCAAAACGTGTTTTTCAGCCCGAAATAAACGCGTTTTTTCAGACAACTGAATCTCCTTGTAACAGCAAGGCTCAGAAGAGCCCACACACTCAGCCCTTAACCCCAGTGTACAGAAAATGTCAAAACGTGTTTTTCAGCAGAAATAAACATGTTTCTGCAAGTTTGGTCAACCCCATGTAAGTTATGGGGCAGTAACATCACACTTTTCAAAACGTGTTTTTCAGCCCGAAATAAACGCGTTTTTTCAGGCAACTGAATCTCCTTGTAACAACAAGGCTCAGAAGTGCCCACACACTCAGCCCTTAACCCCAGTGTACAGAAAGTGTCAAAACATGTTTTTCAGCAGAAATAAACATGTTTCTGCAAGTTTGGTCAACCCCATGTAAGTTATGGGGCAGTAACATCACACTTTTCAAAACGTGTTTTTCAGCCCGAAATAAACACGTTTTTTCAGGCAACTGAATCTCCTTGTAACAGCAAGCTTCAGAAGAGCCCACACACTCAGCCCTTAACCCCAGTGTACAGAAAGTGTCAAAACGTGTTTTTCAGCAGAAATAAACATGTTTCTGCAAGTTTGGTCAACCCCATGTAAGTTATGGGGCAGTAACATCACACTTTTCAAAACGTGTTTTTCAGCCCGAAATAAACGCGTTTTTTCAGGCAACTGAATCTACTTGTAAAAGCAAGGCTCAGAAGTGCCCACACACTCAGCCCTTAACCCCAGTGTACAGAAAGTGTCAAAACATGTTTTTCAGCAGAAATAAACATGTTTCTGCAAGTTTGGTCAACCCCATGTAAGTTATGGGGCAGTAACATCACACTTTTCAAAACGTGTTTTTCAGCCCGAAATAAACGCGTTTTTTCAGACAACTGAATCTCCTTGTAACAGCAAGCTTCAGAAGAGCCCACACACTCAGCCCTTAACCCCAGTGTACAGAAAGTGTCAAAACGTGTTTTTCAGCAGAAATAAACATGTTTCTGCAAGTTTGGTCAACCCCATGTAAGTTATGGGGCAGTAACATCACACTTTTCAAAACGTGTTTTTCAGCCCGAAATAAACGCGTTTTTTCAGGCAACTGAATCTCCTTGTAACAGCAAGCTTCAGAAGAGCCCACACACTCAGCCCTTAACCCCAGTGTACAGAAAGTGTCAAAACGTGTTTTTCAGCAGAAATAAACATGTTTCTGCAAGTTTGGTCAACCCCATGTAAGTTATGGGGCAGTAACATCACACTTTTCAAAACGTGTTTTTCAGCCCGAAATAAACGCGTTTTTTCAGACAACTGAATCTCCTTGTAACAGCAAGCTTCAGAAGAGCCCACACACTCAGCCCTTAACCCCAGTGTACAGAAATTGTCAAAACATGTTTTTCAGCAGAAATAAACATGTTTCTGCAAGTTTGGTCAACCCCAGGTAAGTTATGGGGCAGTAACATCACACTTTTCAAAACGTGTTTTTCAGCCCGAAATAAACGCGTTTTTTCAGGCAACTGAATCTCCTTGTAACAGCAAGGCTCAGAAGTGCCCACACACTCAGCCCTTAACCCCAGTGTACAGAAAGTGTCAAAACATGATTTTCAGCAGAAATAAACATGTTTCTGCAAGTTTGGTCAACCCCATGTAAGTTATGGGGCAGTAACATCACACTTTTCAAAACGTGTTTTTCAGCCCGAAATAAACACGTTTTTTCAGGCAACTGAATCTCCTTGTAACAGCAAGCTTCAGAAGAGCCCACACACTCAGCCCTTAACCCCAGTGTACAGAAAGTGTCAAAACGTGTTTTTCAGCAGAAATAAACATGTTTCTGCAAGTTTGGTCAACCCCATGTAAGTTATGGGGCAGTAACATCACACTTTTCAAAACGTGTTTTTCAGCCCGAAATAAACGCGTTTTTTCAGACAACTGAATCTCCTTGTAAAAGCAAGGCTCAGAAGTGCCCACACACTCAGCCCTTAACCCCAGTGTACAGAAAGTGTCAAAACGTGTTTTTCAGCAGAAATAAACATGTTTCTGCAAGTTTGGTCAACCCCATGTAAGTTATGGGGCAGTAACATCACACTTTTCAAAACGTGTTTTTCAGCCCGAAATAAACGCGTTTTTTCAGGCAACTGAATCTCCTTGTAACAGCAAGGCTCAGAAGTGCCCACACACTCAGCCCTTAACCCCAGTGTACAGAAAGTGTCAAAACATGATTTTCAGCAGAAATAAACATGTTTCTGCAAGTTTGGTCAACCCCATGTAAGTTATGGGGCAGTAACATCACACTTTTCAAAACGTGTTTTTCAGCCCGAAATAAACGCGTTTTTTCAGGCAACTGAATCTACTTGTAAAAGCAAGGCTCAGAAGTGCCCACACACTCACCCCTTAACCCCAGTGTACAGAAAGTGTCAAAACGTGTTTTTCAGCAGAAATAAACATGTTTCTGCAAGTTTGGTCAACCCCATGTAAGTTATGGGGCAGTAACATCACATTTTTCAAAACGTGTTTTTCAGCCCGAAATAAACGCGTTTTTTCAGACAACTGAATCTCCTTGTAACAGCAAGGCTCAGAAGAGCCCACACACTCAGCCCTTAACCCCAGTGTACAGAAAATGTCAAAACGTGTTTTTCAGCAGAAATAAACATGTTTCTGCAAGTTTGGTCAACCCCATGTAAGTTATGGGGCAGTAACATCACACTTTTCAAAACGTGTTTTTCAGCCCGAAATAAACGCGTTTTTTCAGGCAACTGAATCTCCTTGTAACAACAAGGCTCAGAAGTGCCCACACACTCAGCCCTTAACCCCAGTGTACAGAAAGTGTCAAAACATGTTTTTCAGCAGAAATAAACATGTTTCTGCAAGTTTGGTCAACCCCATGTAAGTTATGGGGCAGTAACATCACACTTTTCAAAACGTGTTTTTCAGCCCGAAATAAACACGTTTTTTCAGGCAACTGAATCTCCTTGTAACAGCAAGCTTCAGAAGAGCCCACACACTCAGCCCTTAACCCCAGTGTACAGAAAGTGTCAAAACGTGTTTTTCAGCAGAAATAAACATGTTTCTGCAAGTTTGGTCAACCCCATGTAAGTTATGGGGCAGTAACATCACACTTTTCAAAACGTGTTTTTCAGCCCGAAATAAACGCGTTTTTTCAGGCAACTGAATCTACTTGTAAAAGCAAGGCTCAGAAGTGCCCACACACTCAGCCCTTAACCCCAGTGTACAGAAAGTGTCAAAACATGTTTTTCAGCAGAAATAAACATGTTTCTGCAAGTTTGGTCAACCCCATGTAAGTTATGGGGCAGTAACATCACACTTTTCAAAACGTGTTTTTCAGCCCGAAATAAACGCGTTTTTTCAGACAACTGAATCTCCTTGTAACAGCAAGCTTCAGAAGAGCCCACACACTCAGCCCTTAACCCCAGTGTACAGAAAGTGTCAAAACGTGTTTTTCAGCAGAAATAAACATGTTTCTGCAAGTTTGGTCAACCCCATGTAAGTTATGGGGCAGTAACATCACACTTTTCAAAACGTGTTTTTCAGCCCGAAATAAACGCGTTTTTTCAGGCAACTGAATCTCCTTGTAACAGCAAGCTTCAGAAGAGCCCACACACTCAGCCCTTAACCCCAGTGTACAGAAAGTGTCAAAACGTGTTTTTCAGCAGAAATAAACATGTTTCTGCAAGTTTGGTCAACCCCATGTAAGTTATGGGGCAGTAACATCACACTTTTCAAAACGTGTTTTTCAGCCCGAAATAAACGCGTTTTTTCAGACAACTGAATCTCCTTGTAACAGCAAGCTTCAGAAGAGCCCACACACTCAGCCCTTAACCCCAGTGTACAGAAATTGTCAAAACATGTTTTTCAGCAGAAATAAACATGTTTCTGCAAGTTTGGTCAACCCCAGGTAAGTTATGGGGCAGTAACATCACACTTTTCAAAACGTGTTTTTCAGCCCGAAATAAACGCGTTTTTTCAGGCAACTGAATCTCCTTGTAACAGCAAGGCTCAGAAGTGCCCACACACTCAGCCCTTAACCCCAGTGTACAGAAAGTGTCAAAACATGATTTTCAGCAGAAATAAACATGTTTCTGCAAGTTTGGTCAACCCCATGTAAGTTATGGGGCAGTAACATCACACTTTTCAAAACGTGTTTTTCAGCCCGAAATAAACACGTTTTTTCAGGCAACTGAATCTCCTTGTAACAGCAAGCTTCAGAAGAGCCCACACACTCAGCCCTTAACCCCAGTGTACAGAAAGTGTCAAAACGTGTTTTTCAGCAGAAATAAACATGTTTCTGCAAGTTTGGTCAACCCCATGTAAGTTATGGGGCAGTAACATCACACTTTTCAAAACGTGTTTTTCAGCCCGAAATAAACGCGTTTTTTCAGACAACTGAATCTCCTTGTAAAAGCAAGGCTCAGAAGTGCCCACACACTCAGCCCTTAACCCCAGTGTACAGAAAGTGTCAAAACGTGTTTTTCAGCAGAAATAAACATGTTTCTGCAAGTTTGGTCAACCCCATGTAAGTTATGGGGCAGTAACATCACACTTTTCAAAACGTGTTTTTCAGCCCGAAATAAACGCGTTTTTTCAGGCAACTGAATCTCCTTGTAACAGCAAGGCTCAGAAGTGCCCACACACTCAGCCCTTAACCCCAGTGTACAGAAAGTGTCAAAACATGATTTTCAGCAGAAATAAACATGTTTCTGCAAGTTTGGTCAACCCCATGTAAGTTATGGGGCAGTAACATCACACTTTTCAAAACGTGTTTTTCAGCCCGAAATAAACACGTTTTTTCAGGCAACTGAATCTCCTTGTAACAGCAAGCTTCAGAAGAGCCCACACACTCAGCCCTTAACCCCAGTGTACAGAAAGTGTCAAAACGTGTTTTTCAGCAGAAATAAACATGTTTCTGCAAGTTTGGTCAACCCCATGTAAGTTATGGGGCAGTAACATCACACTTTTCAAAACGTGTTTTTCAGCCCGAAATAAACGCGTTTTTTCAGGCAACTGAATCTACTTGTAACAACAAGGCTCAGAAGTGCCCACACACTCAGCCCTTAACCCCAGTGTACAGAAAGTGTCAAAACATGTTTTTCAGCAGAAATAAACATGTTTCTGCAAGTTTGGTCAACCCCATGTAAGTTATGGGGCAGTAACATCACACTTTTCAAAACGTGTTTTTCAGCCCGAAATAAACACGTTTTTTCAGGCAACTGAATCTCCTTGTAACAGCAAGCTTCAGAAGAGCCCACACACTCAGCCCTTAACCCCAGTGTACAGAAAGTGTCAAAACATGTTTTTCAGCAGAAATAAACATGTTTCTGCAAGTTTGGTCAACCCCATGTAAGTTATGGGGCAGTAACATCACACTTTTCAAAACGTGTTTTTCAGCCCGAAATAAACACGTTTTTTCAGGCAACTGAATCTCCTTGTAACAGCAAGCTTCAGAAGTGCCCACACACTCAGCCCTTAACCCCAGTGTACAGAAAGTGTCAAAACGTGTTTTTCAGCAGAAATAAACATGTTTCTGCAAGTTTGGTCAACCCCATGTAAGTTATGGGGCAGTAACATCACACTTTTCAAAACGTGTTTTTCAGCCCGAAATAAACGCGTTTTTTCAGGCAACTGAATCTACTTGTAACAACAAGGCTCAGAAGTGCCCACACACTCAGCCCTTAACCCCAGTGTACAGAAATTGTCAAAACATGTTTTTCAGCAGAAATAAACATGTTTCTGCAAGTTTGGTCAACCCCATGTAAGTTATGGGGCAGTAACATCACACTTTTCAAAACGTGTTTTTCAGGCGAAATAAACACGTTTTTTCAGGCAACTGAATCTCCTTGTAACAGCAAGCTTCAGAAGAGCCCACACACTCAGCCCTTAACCCCAGTGTACAGAAATTGTCAAAACATGTTTTTCAGCAGAAATAAACATGTTTCTGCAAGTTTGGTCAACCCCAGGTAAGTTATGGGGCAGTAACATCACACTTTTCAAAACGTGTTTTTCAGCCCGAAATAAACGCGTTTTTTCAGGCAACTGAATCTCCTTGTAACAGCAAGGCTCAGAAGTGCCCACACACTCAGCCCTTAACCCCAGTGTACAGAAAGTGTCAAAACATGATTTTCAGCAGAAATAAACATGTTTCTGCAAGTTTGGTCAACCCCATGTAAGTTATGGGGCAGTAACATCACACTTTTCAAAACGTGTTTTTCAGCCCGAAATAAACACGTTTTTTCAGGCAACTGAATCTCCTTGTAACAGCAAGCTTCAGAAGAGCCCACACACTCAGCCCTTAACCCCAGTGTACAGAAAGTGTCAAAACGTGTTTTTCAGCAGAAATAAACATGTTTCTGCAAGTTTGGTCAACCCCATGTAAGTTATGGGGCAGTAACATCACTCTTTTCAAAACGTGTTTTTCAGCCCGAAATAAACGCGTTTTTTCAGGCAACTGAATCTACTTGTAAAAGCAAGGCTCAGAAGTGCCCACACACTCAGCCCTTAACCCCAGTGTACAGAAAGTGTCAAAACATGTTTTTCAGCAGAAATAAACATGTTTCTGCAAGTTTGGTCAACCCCATGTAAGTTATGGGGCAGTAACATCACACTTTTCAAAACGTGTTTTTCAGCCCGAAATAAACACGTTTTTTCAGGCAACTGAATCTCCTTGTAACAGCAAGCTTCAGAAGAGCCCACACACTCAGCCCTTAACCCCAGTGTACAGAAAGTGTCAAAACGTGTTTTTCAGCAGAAATAAACATGTTTCTGCAAGTTTGGTCAACCCCATGTAAGTTATGGGGCAGTAACATCACACTTTTCAAAACGTGTTTTTCAGCCCGAAATAAACGCGTTTTTTCAGGCAACTGAATCTACTTGTAACAACAAGGCTCAGAAGTGCCCACACACTCAGCCCTTAACCCCAGTGTACAGAAAGTGTCAAAACATGTTTTTCAGCAGAAATAAACATGTTTCTGCAAGTTTGGTCAACCCCATGTAAGTTATGGGGCAGTAACATCACACTTTTCAAAACGTGTTTTTCAGCCCGAAATAAACACGTTTTTTCAGGCAACTGAATCTCCTTGTAACAGCAAGCTTCAGAAGAGCCCACACACTCAGCCCTTAACCCCAGTGTACAGAAAGTGTCAAAACATGTTTTTCAGCAGAAATAAACATGTTTCTGCAAGTTTGGTCAACCCCATGTAAGTTATGGGGCAGTAACATCACACTTTTCAAAACGTGTTTTTCAGCCCGAAATAAACACGTTTTTTCAGGCAACTGAATCTCCTTGTAACAGCAAGCTTCAGAAGTGCCCACACACTCAGCCCTTAACCCCAGTGTACAGAAAGTGTCAAAACGTGTTTTTCAGCAGAAATAAACATGTTTCTGCAAGTTTGGTCAACCCCATGTAAGTTATGGGGCAGTAACATCACACTTTTCAAAACGTGTTTTTCAGCCCGAAATAAACGCGTTTTTTCAGACAACTGAATCTCCTTGTAACAGCAAGCTTCAGAAGAGCCCACACACTCAGCCCTTAACCCCAGTGTACAGAAAGTGTCAAAACGTGTTTTTCAGCAGAAATAAACATGTTTCTGCAAGTTTGGTCAACCCCATGTAAGTTATGGGGCAGTAACATCACACTTTTCAAAACGTGTTTTTCAGCCCGAAATAAACGCGTTTTTTCAGGCAACTGAATCTACTTGTAACAGCAAGGCTCAGAAGTGCCCACACACTCAGCCCTTAACCCCAGTGTACAGAAAGTGTCAAAACATGTTTTTCAGCAGAAATAAACATGTTTCTGCAAGTTTGGTCAACCCCATGTAAGTTATGGGGCAGTAACATCACACTTTTCAAAACGTGTTTTTCAGCTAGAAATAAACGCGTTTTTTCAGACAACTGAATCTCCTTGTAACAGCAAGCTTCAGAAGAGCCCACACACTCAGCCCTTAACCCCAGTGTACAGAAAGTGTCAAAACGTGTTTTTCAGCAGAAATAAACATGTTTCTGCAAGTTTGGTCAACCCCATGTAAGTTATGGGGCAGTAACATCACACTTTTCAAAACGTGTTTTTCAGCCCGAAATAAACGCGTTTTTTCAGGCAACTGAATCTCCTTGTAACAGCAAGCTTCAGAAGAGCCCACACACTCAGCCCTTAACCCCAGTGTACAGAAAGTGTCAAAACGTGTTTTTCAGCAGAAATAAACATGTTTCTGCAAGTTTGGTCAACCCCATGTAAGTTATGGGGCAGTAACATCACACTTTTCAAAACGTGTTTTTCAGCCCGAAATAAACGCGTTTTTTCAGACAACTGAATCTCCTTGTAACAGCAAGCTTCAGAAGAGCCCACACACTCAGCCCTTAACCCCAGTGTACAGAAATTGTCAAAACATGTTTTTCAGCAGAAATAAACATGTTTCTGCAAGTTTGGTCAACCCCAGGTAAGTTATGGGGCAGTAACATCACACTTTTCAAAACGTGGTTTTCAGCCCGAAATAAACGCGTTTTTTCAGGCAACTGAATCTCCTTGTAACAGCAAGCTTCAGAAGAGCCCACACACTCAGCCCTTAACCCCAGTGTACAGAAAGTGTCAAAACATGTTTTTCAGCAGAAATAAACATGTTTCTGCAAGTTTGGTCAACCCCAGGTAAGTTATGGGGCAGTAACATCACACTTTTCAAAACGTGTTTTTCAGCCCGAAATAAACGCGTTTTTTCAGACAACTGAATCTCCTTGTAACAGCAAGCTTCAGAAGAGCCCACACACTCAGCCCTTAACCCCAGTGTACAGAAAGTGTCAAAACATGTTTTTCAGCAGAAATAAACATGTTTCTGCAAGTTTGGTCAACCCCAGGTAAGTTATGGGGCAGTAACATCACACTTTTCAAAACGTGTTTTTCAGCCCGAAATAAAGCGTTTTTTCAGGCAACTGAATCTCCTTGTAACAGCAAGGCTCAGAAGTGCCCACACACTCAGCCCTTAACCCCAGTGTACAGAAAGTGTCAAAACATGATTTTCAGCAGAAATAAACATGTTTCTGCAAGTTTGGTCAACCCCATGTAAGTTATGGGGCAGTAACATCACACTTTTCAAAACGTGTTTTTCAGCCCGAAATAAACACGTTTTTTCAGGCAACTGAATCTCCTTGTAACAGCAAGCTTCAGAAGAGCCCACACACTCAGCCCTTAACCCCAGTGTACAGAAAGTGTCAAAACGTGTTTTTCAGCAGAAATAAACATGTTTCTGCAAGTTTGGTCAACCCCATGTAAGTTATGGGGCAGTAACATCACACTTTTCAAAACGTGTTTTTCAGCCCGAAATAAACGCGTTTTTTCAGGCAACTGAATCTACTTGTAACAACAAGGCTCAGAAGTGCCCACACACTCAGCCCTTAACCCCAGTGTACAGAAAGTGTCAAAACATGTTTTTCAGCAGAAATAAACATGTTTCTGCAAGTTTGGTCAACCCCATGTAAGTTATGGGGCAGTAACATCACACTTTTCAAAACGTGTTTTTCAGCCCGAAATAAACACGTTTTTTCAGGCAACTGAATCTCCTTGTAACAGCAAGCTTCAGAAGAGCCCACACACTCAGCCCTTAACCCCAGTGTACAGAAAGTGTCAAAACATGTTTTTCAGCAGAAATAAACATGTTTCTGCAAGTTTGGTCAACCCCATGTAAGTTATGGGGCAGTAACATCACACTTTTCAAAACGTGTTTTTCAGCCCGAAATAAACACGTTTTTTCAGGCAACTGAATCTCCTTGTAACAGCAAGCTTCAGAAGTGCCCACACACTCAGCCCTTAACCCCAGTGTACAGAAAGTGTCAAAACGTGTTTTTCAGCAGAAATAAACATGTTTCTGCAAGTTTGGTCAACCCCATGTAAGTTATGGGGCAGTAACATCACACTTTTCAAAACGTGTTTTTCAGCCCGAAATAAACGCGTTTTTTCAGGCAACTGAATCTACTTGTAACAACAAGGCTCAGAAGTGCCCACACACTCAGCCCTTAACCCCAGTGTACAGAAATTGTCAAAACATGTTTTTCAGCAGAAATAAACATGTTTCTGCAAGTTTGGTCAACCCCATGTAAGTTATGGGGCAGTAACATCACACTTTTCAAAACGTGTTTTTCAGGCGAAATAAACACGTTTTTTCAGGCAACTGAATCTCCTTGTAACAGCAAGCTTCAGAAGAGCCCACACACTCAGCCCTTAACCCCAGTGTACAGAAATTGTCAAAACATGTTTTTCAGCAGAAATAAACATGTTTCTGCAAGTTTGGTCAACCCCAGGTAAGTTATGGGGCAGTAACATCACACTTTTCAAAACGTGTTTTTCAGCCCGAAATAAACGCGTTTTTTCAGGCAACTGAATCTCCTTGTAACAGCAAGGCTCAGAAGTGCCCACACACTCAGCCCTTAACCCCAGTGTACAGAAAGTGTCAAAACATGATTTTCAGCAGAAATAAACATGTTTCTGCAAGTTTGGTCAACCCCATGTAAGTTATGGGGCAGTAACATCACACTTTTCAAAACGTGTTTTTCAGCCCGAAATAAACACGTTTTTTCAGGCAACTGAATCTCCTTGTAACAGCAAGCTTCAGAAGAGCCCACACACTCAGCCCTTAACCCCAGTGTACAGAAAGTGTCAAAACGTGTTTTTCAGCAGAAATAAACATGTTTCTGCAAGTTTGGTCAACCCCATGTAAGTTATGGGGCAGTAACATCACTCTTTTCAAAACGTGTTTTTCAGCCCGAAATAAACGCGTTTTTTCAGGCAACTGAATCTACTTGTAAAAGCAAGGCTCAGAAGTGCCCACACACTCAGCCCTTAACCCCAGTGTACAGAAAGTGTCAAAACATGTTTTTCAGCAGAAATAAACATGTTTCTGCAAGTTTGGTCAACCCCATGTAAGTTATGGGGCAGTAACATCACACTTTTCAAAACGTGTTTTTCAGCCCGAAATAAACACGTTTTTTCAGGCAACTGAATCTCCTTGTAACAGCAAGCTTCAGAAGAGCCCACACACTCAGCCCTTAACCCCAGTGTACAGAAAGTGTCAAAACGTGTTTTTCAGCAGAAATAAACATGTTTCTGCAAGTTTGGTCAACCCCATGTAAGTTATGGGGCAGTAACATCACACTTTTCAAAACGTGTTTTTCAGCCCGAAATAAACGCGTTTTTTCAGGCAACTGAATCTACTTGTAACAACAAGGCTCAGAAGTGCCCACACACTCAGCCCTTAACCCCAGTGTACAGAAAGTGTCAAAACATGTTTTTCAGCAGAAATAAACATGTTTCTGCAAGTTTGGTCAACCCCATGTAAGTTATGGGGCAGTAACATCACACTTTTCAAAACGTGTTTTTCAGCCCGAAATAAACACGTTTTTTCAGGCAACTGAATCTCCTTGTAACAGCAAGCTTCAGAAGAGCCCACACACTCAGCCCTTAACCCCAGTGTACAGAAAGTGTCAAAACATGTTTTTCAGCAGAAATAAACATGTTTCTGCAAGTTTGGTCAACCCCATGTAAGTTATGGGGCAGTAACATCACACTTTTCAAAACGTGTTTTTCAGCCCGAAATAAACACGTTTTTTCAGGCAACTGAATCTCCTTGTAACAGCAAGCTTCAGAAGTGCCCACACACTCAGCCCTTAACCCCAGTGTACAGAAAGTGTCAAAACGTGTTTTTCAGCAGAAATAAACATGTTTCTGCAAGTTTGGTCAACCCCATGTAAGTTATGGGGCAGTAACATCACACTTTTCAAAACGTGTTTTTCAGCCCGAAATAAACGCGTTTTTTCAGACAACTGAATCTCCTTGTAACAGCAAGCTTCAGAAGAGCCCACACACTCAGCCCTTAACCCCAGTGTACAGAAAGTGTCAAAACGTGTTTTTCAGCAGAAATAAACATGTTTCTGCAAGTTTGGTCAACCCCATGTAAGTTATGGGGCAGTAACATCACACTTTTCAAAACGTGTTTTTCAGCCCGAAATAAACGCGTTTTTTCAGGCAACTGAATCTACTTGTAACAGCAAGGCTCAGAAGTGCCCACACACTCAGCCCTTAACCCCAGTGTACAGAAAGTGTCAAAACATGTTTTTCAGCAGAAATAAACATGTTTCTGCAAGTTTGGTCAACCCCATGTAAGTTATGGGGCAGTAACATCACACTTTTCAAAACGTGTTTTTCAGCTAGAAATAAACGCGTTTTTTCAGACAACTGAATCTCCTTGTAACAGCAAGCTTCAGAAGAGCCCACACACTCAGCCCTTAACCCCAGTGTACAGAAAGTGTCAAAACGTGTTTTTCAGCAGAAATAAACATGTTTCTGCAAGTTTGGTCAACCCCATGTAAGTTATGGGGCAGTAACATCACACTTTTCAAAACGTGTTTTTCAGCCCGAAATAAACGCGTTTTTTCAGGCAACTGAATCTCCTTGTAACAGCAAGCTTCAGAAGAGCCCACACACTCAGCCCTTAACCCCAGTGTACAGAAAGTGTCAAAACGTGTTTTTCAGCAGAAATAAACATGTTTCTGCAAGTTTGGTCAACCCCATGTAAGTTATGGGGCAGTAACATCACACTTTTCAAAACGTGTTTTTCAGCCCGAAATAAACGCGTTTTTTCAGACAACTGAATCTCCTTGTAACAGCAAGCTTCAGAAGAGCCCACACACTCAGCCCTTAACCCCAGTGTACAGAAATTGTCAAAACATGTTTTTCAGCAGAAATAAACATGTTTCTGCAAGTTTGGTCAACCCCAGGTAAGTTATGGGGCAGTAACATCACACTTTTCAAAACGTGGTTTTCAGCCCGAAATAAACGCGTTTTTTCAGGCAACTGAATCTCCTTGTAACAGCAAGCTTCAGAAGAGCCCACACACTCAGCCCTTAACCCCAGTGTACAGAAAGTGTCAAAACATGTTTTTCAGCAGAAATAAACATGTTTCTGCAAGTTTGGTCAACCCCAGGTAAGTTATGGGGCAGTAACATCACACTTTTCAAAACGTGTTTTTCAGCCCGAAATAAACGCGTTTTTTCAGACAACTGAATCTCCTTGTAACAGCAAGCTTCAGAAGAGCCCACACACTCAGCCCTTAACCCCAGTGTACAGAAAGTGTCAAAACATGTTTTTCAGCAGAAATAAACATGTTTCTGCAAGTTTGGTCAACCCCAGGTAAGTTATGGGGCAGTAACATCACACTTTTCAAAACGTGTTTTTCAGCCCGAAATAAAGCGTTTTTTCAGGCAACTGAATCTCCTTGTAACAGCAAGGCTCAGAAGTGCCCACACACTCAGCCCTTAACCCCAGTGTACAGAAAGTGTCAAAACATGATTTTCAGCAGAAATAAACATGTTTCTGCAAGTTTGGTCAACCCCATGTAAGTTATGGGGCAGTAACATCACACTTTTCAAAACGTGTTTTTCAGCCCGAAATAAACACGTTTTTTCAGGCAACTGAATCTCCTTGTAACAGCAAGCTTCAGAAGAGCCCACACACTCAGCCCTTAACCCCAGTGTACAGAAAGTGTCAAAACGTGTTTTTCAGCAGAAATAAACATGTTTCTGCAAGTTTGGTCAACCCCATGTAAGTTATGGGGCAGTAACATCACACTTTTCAAAACGTGTTTTTCAGCCCGAAATAAACGCGTTTTTTCAGGCAACTGAATCTACTTGTAACAACAAGGCTCAGAAGTGCCCACACACTCAGCCCTTAACCCCAGTGTACAGAAAGTGTCAAAACATGTTTTTCAGCAGAAATAAACATGTTTCTGCAAGTTTGGTCAACCCCATGTAAGTTATGGGGCAGTAACATCACACTTTTCAAAACGTGTTTTTCAGCCCGAAATAAACACGTTTTTTCAGGCAACTGAATCTCCTTGTAACAGCAAGCTTCAGAAGAGCCCACACACTCAGCCCTTAACCCCAGTGTACAGAAAGTGTCAAAACATGTTTTTCAGCAGAAATAAACATGTTTCTGCAAGTTTGGTCAACCCCATGTAAGTTATGGGGCAGTAACATCACACTTTTCAAAACGTGTTTTTCAGCCCGAAATAAACACGTTTTTTCAGGCAACTGAATCTCCTTGTAACAGCAAGCTTCAGAAGTGCCCACACACTCAGCCCTTAACCCCAGTGTACAGAAAGTGTCAAAACGTGTTTTTCAGCAGAAATAAACATGTTTCTGCAAGTTTGGTCAACCCCATGTAAGTTATGGGGCAGTAACATCACACTTTTCAAAACGTGTTTTTCAGCCCGAAATAAACGCGTTTTTTCAGGCAACTGAATCTACTTGTAACAACAAGGCTCAGAAGTGCCCACACACTCAGCCCTTAACCCCAGTGTACAGAAATTGTCAAAACATGTTTTTCAGCAGAAATAAACATGTTTCTGCAAGTTTGGTCAACCCCATGTAAGTTATGGGGCAGTAACATCACACTTTTCAAAACGTGTTTTTCAGGCGAAATAAACACGTTTTTTCAGGCAACTGAATCTCCTTGTAACAGCAAGCTTCAGAAGAGCCCACACACTCAGCCCTTAACCCCAGTGTACAGAAATTGTCAAAACATGTTTTTCAGCAGAAATAAACATGTTTCTGCAAGTTTGGTCAACCCCAGGTAAGTTATGGGGCAGTAACATCACACTTTTCAAAACGTGTTTTTCAGCCCGAAATAAACGCGTTTTTTCAGGCAACTGAATCTCCTTGTAACAGCAAGGCTCAGAAGTGCCCACACACTCAGCCCTTAACCCCAGTGTACAGAAAGTGTCAAAACATGATTTTCAGCAGAAATAAACATGTTTCTGCAAGTTTGGTCAACCCCATGTAAGTTATGGGGCAGTAACATCACACTTTTCAAAACGTGTTTTTCAGCCCGAAATAAACACGTTTTTTCAGGCAACTGAATCTCCTTGTAACAGCAAGCTTCAGAAGAGCCCACACACTCAGCCCTTAACCCCAGTGTACAGAAAGTGTCAAAACGTGTTTTTCAGCAGAAATAAACATGTTTCTGCAAGTTTGGTCAACCCCATGTAAGTTATGGGGCAGTAACATCACTCTTTTCAAAACGTGTTTTTCAGCCCGAAATAAACGCGTTTTTTCAGGCAACTGAATCTACTTGTAAAAGCAAGGCTCAGAAGTGCCCACACACTCAGCCCTTAACCCCAGTGTACAGAAAGTGTCAAAACATGTTTTTCAGCAGAAATAAACATGTTTCTGCAAGTTTGGTCAACCCCATGTAAGTTATGGGGCAGTAACATCACACTTTTCAAAACGTGTTTTTCAGCCCGAAATAAACACGTTTTTTCAGGCAACTGAATCTCCTTGTAACAGCAAGCTTCAGAAGAGCCCACACACTCAGCCCTTAACCCCAGTGTACAGAAAGTGTCAAAACGTGTTTTTCAGCAGAAATAAACATGTTTCTGCAAGTTTGGTCAACCCCATGTAAGTTATGGGGCAGTAACATCACACTTTTCAAAACGTGTTTTTCAGCCCGAAATAAACGCGTTTTTTCAGGCAACTGAATCTACTTGTAACAACAAGGCTCAGAAGTGCCCACACACTCAGCCCTTAACCCCAGTGTACAGAAAGTGTCAAAACATGTTTTTCAGCAGAAATAAACATGTTTCTGCAAGTTTGGTCAACCCCATGTAAGTTATGGGGCAGTAACATCACACTTTTCAAAACGTGTTTTTCAGCCCGAAATAAACACGTTTTTTCAGGCAACTGAATCTCCTTGTAACAGCAAGCTTCAGAAGAGCCCACACACTCAGCCCTTAACCCCAGTGTACAGAAAGTGTCAAAACATGTTTTTCAGCAGAAATAAACATGTTTCTGCAAGTTTGGTCAACCCCATGTAAGTTATGGGGCAGTAACATCACACTTTTCAAAACGTGTTTTTCAGCCCGAAATAAACACGTTTTTTCAGGCAACTGAATCTCCTTGTAACAGCAAGCTTCAGAAGTGCCCACACACTCAGCCCTTAACCCCAGTGTACAGAAAGTGTCAAAACGTGTTTTTCAGCAGAAATAAACATGTTTCTGCAAGTTTGGTCAACCCCATGTAAGTTATGGGGCAGTAACATCACACTTTTCAAAACGTGTTTTTCAGCCCGAAATAAACGCGTTTTTTCAGACAACTGAATCTCCTTGTAACAGCAAGCTTCAGAAGAGCCCACACACTCAGCCCTTAACCCCAGTGTACAGAAAGTGTCAAAACGTGTTTTTCAGCAGAAATAAACATGTTTCTGCAAGTTTGGTCAACCCCATGTAAGTTATGGGGCAGTAACATCACACTTTTCAAAACGTGTTTTTCAGCCCGAAATAAACGCGTTTTTTCAGGCAACTGAATCTACTTGTAACAGCAAGGCTCAGAAGTGCCCACACACTCAGCCCTTAACCCCAGTGTACAGAAAGTGTCAAAACATGTTTTTCAGCAGAAATAAACATGTTTCTGCAAGTTTGGTCAACCCCATGTAAGTTATGGGGCAGTAACATCACACTTTTCAAAACGTGTTTTTCAGCTAGAAATAAACGCGTTTTTTCAGACAACTGAATCTCCTTGTAACAGCAAGCTTCAGAAGAGCCCACACACTCAGCCCTTAACCCCAGTGTACAGAAAGTGTCAAAACGTGTTTTTCAGCAGAAATAAACATGTTTCTGCAAGTTTGGTCAACCCCATGTAAGTTATGGGGCAGTAACATCACACTTTTCAAAACGTGTTTTTCAGCCCGAAATAAACGCGTTTTTTCAGGCAACTGAATCTCCTTGTAACAGCAAGCTTCAGAAGAGCCCACACACTCAGCCCTTAACCCCAGTGTACAGAAAGTGTCAAAACGTGTTTTTCAGCAGAAATAAACATGTTTCTGCAAGTTTGGTCAACCCCATGTAAGTTATGGGGCAGTAACATCACACTTTTCAAAACGTGTTTTTCAGCCCGAAATAAACGCGTTTTTTCAGACAACTGAATCTCCTTGTAACAGCAAGCTTCAGAAGAGCCCACACACTCAGCCCTTAACCCCAGTGTACAGAAATTGTCAAAACATGTTTTTCAGCAGAAATAAACATGTTTCTGCAAGTTTGGTCAACCCCAGGTAAGTTATGGGGCAGTAACATCACACTTTTCAAAACGTGGTTTTCAGCCCGAAATAAACGCGTTTTTTCAGGCAACTGAATCTCCTTGTAACAGCAAGCTTCAGAAGAGCCCACACACTCAGCCCTTAACCCCAGTGTACAGAAAGTGTCAAAACGTGTTTTTCAGCAGAAATAAACATGTTTCTGCAAGTTTGGTCAACCCCATGTAAGTTATGGGGCAGTAACATCACACTTTTCAAAACGTGTTTTTCAGCCCGAAATAAACGCGTTTTTTCAGGCAACTGAATCTCCTTGTAACAGCAAGCTTCAGAAGAGCCCACACACTCAGCCCTTAACCCCAGTGTACAGAAAGTGTCAAAACGTGTTTTTCAGCAGAAATAAACATGTTTCTGCAAGTTTGGTCAACCCCATGTAAGTTATGGGGCAGTAACATCACACTTTTCAAAACGTGGTTTTCAGCCCGAAATAAACGCGTTTTTTCAGACAACTGAATCTCCTTGTAACAGCAAGCTTCAGAAGAGCCCACACACTCAGCCCTTAACCCCAGTGTACAGAAAGTGTCAAAACGTGTTTTTCAGCAGAAATAAACATGTTTCTGCAAGTTTGGTCAACCCCATGTAAGTTATGGGGCAGTAACATCACACTTTTCAAAACGTGTTTTTCAGCCCGAAATAAACGCGTTTTTTCAGGCAACTGAATCTCCTTGTAACAGCAAGCTTCAGAAGAGCCCACACACTCAGCCCTTAACCCCAGTGTACAGAAAGTGTCAAAACGTGTTTTTCAGCAGAAATAAACATGTTTCTGCAAGTTTGGTCAACCCCATGTAAGTTATGGGGCAGTAACATCACACTTTTCAAAACGTGTTTTTCAGCCCGAAATAAACGCGTTTTTTCAGACAACTGAATCTCCTTGTAACAGCAAGCTTCAGAAGAGCCCACACACTCAGCCCTTAACCCCACTGTACAGAAATTGTCAAAACATGTTTTTCAGCAGAAATAAACATGTTTCTGCAAGTTTGGTCAACCCCAGGTAAGTTATGGGGCAGTAACATCACACTTTTCAAAACGTGTTTTTCAGCCCGAAATAAACGCGTTTTTTCAGGCAACTGAATCTCCTTGTAACAGCAAGGCTCAGAAGAGCCCACACACTCAGCCCTTAACCCCAGTGTACAGAAAGTGTCAAAACGTGTTTTTCAGCAGAAATAAACATGTTTCTGCAAGTTTGGTCAACCCCATGTAAGTTATGGGGCAGTAACATCACACTTTTCAAAACGTGTTTTTCAGCCCGAAATAAACGCGTTTTTTCAGACAACTGAATCTCCTTGTAACAGCAAGCTTCAGAAGAGCCCACACACTCAGCCCTTAACCCCAGTGTACAGAAATTGTCAAAACATGTTTTTCAGCAGAAATAAACATGTTTCTGCAAGTTTGGTCAACCCCAGGTAAGTTATGGGGCAGTAACATCACACTTTTCAAAACGTGTTTTTCAGCCCGAAATAAACGCGTTTTTTCAGGCAACTGAATCTCCTTGTAACAGCAAGGCTCAGAAGAGCCCACACACTCAGCCCTTAACCCCAGTGTACAGAAAGTGTCAAAACGTGTTTTTCAGCAGAAATAAACATGTTTCTGCAAGTTTGGTCAACCCCATGTAAGTTATGGGGCAGTAACATCACACTTTTCAAAACGTGTTTTTCAGCCCGAAATAAACGCGTTTTTTCAGACAACTGAATCTCCTTGTAACAGCAAGCTTCAGAAGAGCCCACACACTCAGCCCTTAACCCCAGTGTACAGAAATTGTCAAAACATGTTTTTCAGCAGAAATAAACATGTTTCTGCAAGTTTGGTCAACCCCAGGTAAGTTATGGGGCAGTAACATCACACTTTTCAAAACGTGTTTTTCAGCCCGAAATAAACGCGTTTTTTCAGGCAACTGAATCTCCTTGTAACAGCAAGGCTCAGAAGTGCCCACACACTCAGCCCTTAACCCCAGTGTACAGAAAGTGTCAAAACATGATTTTCAGCAGAAATAAACATGTTTCTGCAAGTTTGGTCAACCCCATGTAAGTTATGGGGCAGTAACATCACACTTTTCAAAACGTGTTTTTCAGCCCGAAATAAACGCGTTTTTTCAGACAACTGAATCTCCTTGTAACAGCAAGCTTCAGAAGAGCCCACACACTCAGCCCTTAACCCCAGTGTACAGAAAGTGTCAAAACGTGTTTTTCAGCAGAAATAAACATGTTTCTGCAAGTTTGGTCAACCCCATGTAAGTTATGGGGCAGTAACATCACACTTTTCAAAACGTGTTTTTCAGCCCGAAATAAACGCGTTTTTTCAGACAACTGAATCTCCTTGTAAAAGCAAGGCTCAGAAGTGCCCACACACTCAGCCCTTAACCCCAGTGTACAGAAAGTGTCAAAACGTGTTTTTCAGCAGAAATAAACATGTTTCTGCAAGTTTGGTCAACCCCATGTAAGTTATGGGGCAGTAACATCACACTTTTCAAAACGTGTTTTTCAGCCCGAAATAAACACGTTTTTTCAGGCAACTGAATCTCCTTGTAACAGCAAGCTTCAGAAGAGCCCACACACTCAGCCCTTAACCCCAGTGTACAGAAAGTGTCAAAACGTGTTTTTCAGCAGAAATAAACATGTTTCTGCAAGTTTGGTCAACCCCATGTAAGTTATGGGGCAGTAACATCACACTTTTCAAAACGTGTTTTTCAGCCCGAAATAAACGCGTTTTTTCAGGCAACTGAATCTACTTGTAAAAGCAAGGCTCAGAAGTGCCCACACACTCACCCCTTAACCCCAGTGTACAGAAAGTGTCAAAACGTGTTTTTCAGCAGAAATAAACATGTTTCTGCAAGTTTGGTCAACCCCATGTAAGTTATGGGGCAGTAACATCACATTTTTCAAAACGTGTTTTTCAGCCCGAAATAAACGCGTTTTTTCAGACAACTGAATCTCCTTGTAACAGCAAGGCTCAGAAGAGCCCACACACTCAGCCCTTAACCCCAGTGTACAGAAAATGTCAAAACGTGTTTTTCAGCAGAAATAAACATGTTTCTGCAAGTTTGGTCAACCCCATGTAAGTTATGGGGCAGTAACATCACACTTTTCAAAACGTGTTTTTCAGCCCGAAATAAACGCGTTTTTTCAGGCAACTGAATCTACTTGTAACAACAAGGCTCAGAAGTGCCCACACACTCAGCCCTTAACCCCAGTGTACAGAAAGTGTCAAAACATGTTTTTCAGCAGAAATAAACATGTTTCTGCAAGTTTGGTCAACCCCATGTAAGTTATGGGGCAGTAACATCACACTTTTCAAAACGTGTTTTTCAGCCCGAAATAAACACGTTTTTTCAGGCAACTGAATCTCCTTGTAACAGCAAGCTTCAGAAGAGCCCACACACTCAGCCCTTAACCCCAGTGTACAGAAAGTGTCAAAACATGTTTTTCAGCAGAAATAAACATGTTTCTGCAAGTTTGGTCAACCCCATGTAAGTTATGGGGCAGTAACATCACATTTTTCAAAACGTGTTTTTCAGCCCGAAATAAACGCGTTTTTTCAGACAACTGAATCTCCTTGTAACAGCAAGGCTCAGAAGAGCCCACACACTCAGCCCTTAACCCCAGTGTACAGAAAGTGTCAAAACGTGTTTTTCAGCAGAAATAAACATGTTTCTGCAAGTTTGGTCAACCCCATGTAAGTTATGGGGCAGTAACATCACACTTTTCAAAACGTGTTTTTCAGCCCGAAATAAACGCGTTTTTTCAGGCAACTGAATCTACTTGTAACAACAAGGCTCAGAAGTGCCCACACACTCAGCCCTTAACCCCAGTGTACAGAAAGTGTCAAAACGTGTTTTTCAGCAGAAATAAACATGTTTCTGCAAGTTTAGTCAACCCCATGTAAGTTATGGGGCAGTAACATCACACTTTTCAAAACGTGTTTTTCAGCCCGAAATAAACACGTTTTTTCAGGCAACTGAATCTCCTTGTAACAGCAAGCTTCAGAAGAGCCCACACACTCAGCCCTTAACCCCAGTGTACAGAAAGTGTCAAAACGTGTTTTTCAGCAGAAATAAACATGTTTCTGCAAGTTTGGTCAACCCCATGTAAGTTATGGGGCAGTAACATCACTCTTTTCAAAACGTGTTTTTCAGCCCGAAATAAACGCGTTTTTTCAGGCAACTGAATCTACTTGTAAAAGCAAGGCTCAGAAGTGCCCACACACTCAGCCCTTAACCCCAGTGTACAGAAAGTGTCAAAACATGTTTTTCAGCAGAAATAAACATGTTTCTGCAAGTTTGGTCAACCCCATGTAAGTTATGGGGCAGTAACATCACACTTTTCAAAACGTGTTTTTCAGCCCGAAATAAACACGTTTTTTCAGGCAACTGAATCTCCTTGTAACAGCAAGCTTCAGAAGAGCCCACACACTCAGCCCTTAACCCCAGTGTACAGAAAGTGTCAAAACGTGTTTTTCAGCAGAAATAAACATGTTTCTGCAAGTTTGGTCAACCCCATGTAAGTTATGGGGCAGTAACATCACATTTTTCAAAACGTGTTTTTCAGCCCGAAATAAACGCGTTTTTTCAGACAACTGAATCTCCTTGTAACAGCAAGGCTCAGAAGAGCCCACACACTCAGCCCTTAACCCCAGTGTACAGAAAGTGTCAAAACGTGTTTTTCAGCAGAAATAAACATGTTTCTGCAAGTTTGGTCAACCCCATGTAAGTTATGGGGCAGTAACATCACACTTTTCAAAACGTGTTTTTCAGCCCGAAATAAACGCGTTTTTTCAGGCAACTGAATCTACTTGTAACAACAAGGCTCAGAAGTGCCCACACACTCAGCCCTTAACCCCAGTGTACAGAAAGTGTCAAAACGTGTTTTTCAGCAGAAATAAACATGTTTCTGCAAGTTTGGTCAACCCCATGTAAGTTATGGGGCAGTAACATCACTCTTTTCAAAACGTGTTTTTCAGCCCGAAATAAACACGTTTTTTCAGGCAACTGAATCTCCTTGTAACAGCAAGCTTCAGAAGAGCCCACACACTCAGCCCTTAACCCCAGTGTACAGAAAGTGTCAAAACATGTTTTTCAGCAGAAATAAACATGTTTCTGCAAGTTTGGTCAACCCCAGGTAAGTTATGGGGCAGTAACATCACACTTTTCAAAACGTGTTTTTCAGCCCGAAATAAACGCGTTTTTTCAGACAACTGAATCTCCTTGTAACAGCAAGCTTCAGAAGAGCCCACACACTCAGCCCTTAACCCCAGTGTACAGAAAGTGTCAAAACATGTTTTTCAGCAGAAATAAACATGTTTCTGCAAGTTTGGTCAACCCCAGGTAAGTTATGGGGCAGTAACATCACACTTTTCAAAACGTGTTTTTCAGCCCGAAATAAAGCGTTTTTTCAGGCAACTGAATCTCCTTGTAACAGCAAGGCTCAGAAGTGCCCACACACTCAGCCCTTAACCCCAGTGTACAGAAAGTGTCAAAACATGATTTTCAGCAGAAATAAACATGTTTCTGCAAGTTTGGTCAACCCCATGTAAGTTATGGGGCAGTAACATCACACTTTTCAAAACGTGTTTTTCAGCCCGAAATAAACACGTTTTTTCAGGCAACTGAATCTCCTTGTAACAGCAAGCTTCAGAAGAGCCCACACACTCAGCCCTTAACCCCAGTGTACAGAAAGTGTCAAAACGTGTTTTTCAGCAGAAATAAACATGTTTCTGCAAGTTTGGTCAACCCCATGTAAGTTATGGGGCAGTAACATCACTCTTTTCAAAACGTGTTTTTCAGCCCGAAATAAACGCGTTTTTTCAGGCAACTGAATCTACTTGTAAAAGCAAGGCTCAGAAGTGCCCACACACTCAGCCCTTAACCCCAGTGTACAGAAAGTGTCAAAACATGTTTTTCAGCAGAAATAAACATGTTTCTGCAAGTTTGGTCAACCCCATGTAAGTTATGGGGCAGTAACATCACACTTTTCAAAACGTGTTTTTCATCCCGAAATAAACACGTTTTTTCAGGCAACTGAATCTCCTTGTAACAGCAAGCTTCAGAAGAGCCCACACACTCAGCCCTTAACCCCAGTGTACAGAAAGTGTCAAAACGTGTTTTTCAGCAGAAATAAACATGTTTCTGCAAGTTTGGTCAACCCCATGTAAGTTATGGGGCAGTAACATCACACTTTTCAAAACGTGTTTTTCAGCCCGAAATAAACGCGTTTTTTCAGGCAACTGAATCTACTTGTAACAACAAGGCTCAGAAGTGCCCACACACTCAGCCCTTAACCCCAGTGTACAGAAAGTGTCAAAACATGTTTTTCAGCAGAAATAAACATGTTTCTGCAAGTTTGGTCAACCCCATGTAAGTTATGGGGCAGTAACATCACACTTTTCAAAACGTGTTTTTCAGCCCGAAATAAACACGTTTTTTCAGGCAACTGAATCTCCTTGTAACAGCAAGCTTCAGAAGAGCCCACACACTCAGCCCTTAACCCCAGTGTACAGAAAGTGTCAAAACATGTTTTTCAGCAGAAATAAACATGTTTCTGCAAGTTTGGTCAACCCCATGTAAGTTATGGGGCAGTAACATCACACTTTTCAAAACGTGTTTTTCAGCCCGAAATAAACACGTTTTTTCAGGCAACTGAATCTCCTTGTAACAGCAAGCTTCAGAAGTGCCCACACACTCAGCCCTTAACCCCAGTGTACAGAAAGTGTCAAAACGTGTTTTTCAGCAGAAATAAACATGTTTCTGCAAGTTTGGTCAACCCCATGTAAGTTATGGGGCAGTAACATCACACTTTTCAAAACGTGTTTTTCAGCCCGAAATAAACGCGTTTTTTCAGGCAACTGAATCTACTTGTAACAACAAGGCTCAGAAGTGCCCACACACTCAGCCCTTAACCCCAGTGTACAGAAATTGTCAAAACATGTTTTTCAGCAGAAATAAACATGTTTCTGCAAGTTTGGTCAACCCCATGTAAGTTATGGGGCAGTAACATCACACTTTTCAAAACGTGTTTTTCAGGCGAAATAAACACGTTTTTTCAGGCAACTGAATCTCCTTGTAACAGCAAGCTTCAGAAGAGCCCACACACTCAGCCCTTAACCCCAGTGTACAGAAATTGTCAAAACATGTTTTTCAGCAGAAATAAACATGTTTCTGCAAGTTTGGTCAACCCCAGGTAAGTTATGGGGCAGTAACATCACACTTTTCAAAACGTGTTTTTCAGCCCGAAATAAACGCGTTTTTTCAGGCAACTGAATCTCCTTGTAACAGCAAGGCTCAGAAGTGCCCACACACTCAGCCCTTAACCCCAGTGTACAGAAAGTGTCAAAACATGATTTTCAGCAGAAATAAACATGTTTCTGCAAGTTTGGTCAACCCCATGTAAGTTATGGGGCAGTAACATCACACTTTTCAAAACGTGTTTTTCAGCCCGAAATAAACACGTTTTTTCAGGCAACTGAATCTCCTTGTAACAGCAAGCTTCAGAAGAGCCCACACACTCAGCCCTTAACCCCAGTGTACAGAAAGTGTCAAAACGTGTTTTTCAGCAGAAATAAACATGTTTCTGCAAGTTTGGTCAACCCCATGTAAGTTATGGGGCAGTAACATCACTCTTTTCAAAACGTGTTTTTCAGCCCGAAATAAACGCGTTTTTTCAGGCAACTGAATCTACTTGTAAAAGCAAGGCTCAGAAGTGCCCACACACTCAGCCCTTAACCCCAGTGTACAGAAAGTGTCAAAACATGTTTTTCAGCAGAAATAAACATGTTTCTGCAAGTTTGGTCAACCCCATGTAAGTTATGGGGCAGTAACATCACACTTTTCAAAACGTGTTTTTCAGCCCGAAATAAACACGTTTTTTCAGGCAACTGAATCTCCTTGTAACAGCAAGCTTCAGAAGAGCCCACACACTCAGCCCTTAACCCCAGTGTACAGAAAGTGTCAAAACGTGTTTTTCAGCAGAAATAAACATGTTTCTGCAAGTTTGGTCAACCCCATGTAAGTTATGGGGCAGTAACATCACACTTTTCAAAACGTGTTTTTCAGCCCGAAATAAACGCGTTTTTTCAGGCAACTGAATCTACTTGTAACAACAAGGCTCAGAAGTGCCCACACACTCAGCCCTTAACCCCAGTGTACAGAAAGTGTCAAAACATGTTTTTCAGCAGAAATAAACATGTTTCTGCAAGTTTGGTCAACCCCATGTAAGTTATGGGGCAGTAACATCACACTTTTCAAAACGTGTTTTTCAGCCCGAAATAAACACGTTTTTTCAGGCAACTGAATCTCCTTGTAACAGCAAGCTTCAGAAGAGCCCACACACTCAGCCCTTAACCCCAGTGTACAGAAAGTGTCAAAACATGTTTTTCAGCAGAAATAAACATGTTTCTGCAAGTTTGGTCAACCCCATGTAAGTTATGGGGCAGTAACATCACACTTTTCAAAACGTGTTTTTCAGCCCGAAATAAACACGTTTTTTCAGGCAACTGAATCTCCTTGTAACAGCAAGCTTCAGAAGTGCCCACACACTCAGCCCTTAACCCCAGTGTACAGAAAGTGTCAAAACGTGTTTTTCAGCAGAAATAAACATGTTTCTGCAAGTTTGGTCAACCCCATGTAAGTTATGGGGCAGTAACATCACACTTTTCAAAACGTGTTTTTCAGCCCGAAATAAACGCGTTTTTTCAGACAACTGAATCTCCTTGTAACAGCAAGCTTCAGAAGAGCCCACACACTCAGCCCTTAACCCCAGTGTACAGAAAGTGTCAAAACGTGTTTTTCAGCAGAAATAAACATGTTTCTGCAAGTTTGGTCAACCCCATGTAAGTTATGGGGCAGTAACATCACACTTTTCAAAACGTGTTTTTCAGCCCGAAATAAACGCGTTTTTTCAGGCAACTGAATCTACTTGTAACAGCAAGGCTCAGAAGTGCCCACACACTCAGCCCTTAACCCCAGTGTACAGAAAGTGTCAAAACATGTTTTTCAGCAGAAATAAACATGTTTCTGCAAGTTTGGTCAACCCCATGTAAGTTATGGGGCAGTAACATCACACTTTTCAAAACGTGTTTTTCAGCCCGAAATAAACGCGTTTTTTCAGACAACTGAATCTCCTTGTAACAGCAAGCTTCAGAAGAGCCCACACACTCAGCCCTTAACCCCAGTGTACAGAAAGTGTCAAAACGTGTTTTTCAGCAGAAATAAACATGTTTCTGCAAGTTTGGTCAACCCCATGTAAGTTATGGGGCAGTAACATCACACTTTTCAAAACGTGTTTTTCAGCCCGAAATAAACGCGTTTTTTCAGGCAACTGAATCTCCTTGTAACAGCAAGCTTCAGAAGAGCCCACACACTCAGCCCTTAACCCCAGTGTACAGAAAGTGTCAAAACGTGTTTTTCAGCAGAAATAAACATGTTTCTGCAAGTTTGGTCAACCCCATGTAAGTTATGGGGCAGTAACATCACACTTTTCAAAACGTGTTTTTCAGCCCGAAATAAACGCGTTTTTTCAGACAACTGAATCTCCTTGTAACAGCAAGCTTCAGAAGAGCCCACACACTCAGCCCTTAACCCCAGTGTACAGAAATTGTCAAAACATGTTTTTCAGCAGAAATAAACATGTTTCTGCAAGTTTGGTCAACCCCAGGTAAGTTATGGGGCAGTAACATCACACTTTTCAAAACGTGGTTTTCAGCCCGAAATAAACGCGTTTTTTCAGGCAACTGAATCTCCTTGTAACAGCAAGGCTCAGAAGTGCCCACACACTCAGCCCTTAACCCCAGTGTACAGAAAGTGTCAAAACATGATTTTCAGCAGAAATAAACATGTTTCTGCAAGTTTGGTCAACCCCATGTAAGTTATGGGGCAGTAACATCACACTTTTCAAAACGTGTTTTTCAGCCCGAAATAAACACGTTTTTTCAGGCAACTGAATCTCCTTGTAACAGCAAGCTTCAGAAGAGCCCACACACTCAGCCCTTAACCCCAGTGTACAGAAAGTGTCAAAACGTGTTTTTCAGCAGAAATAAACATGTTTCTGCAAGTTTGGTCAACCCCATGTAAGTTATGGGGCAGTAACATCACACTTTTCAAAACGTGTTTTTCAGCCCGAAATAAACGCGTTTTTTCAGGCAACTGAATCTACTTGTAAAAGCAAGGCTCAGAAGTGCCCACACACTCAGCCCTTAACCCCAGTGTACAGAAAGTGTCAAAACATGTTTTTCAGCAGAAATAGACATGTTTCTGCAAGTTTGGTCAACCCCATGTAAGTTATGGGGCAGTAACATCACACTTTTCAAAACGTGTTTTTCAGCCCGAAATAAACACGTTTTTTCAGGCAACTGAATCTCCTTGTAACAGCAAGCTTCAGAAGTGCCCACACACTCAGCCCTTAACCCCAGTGTACAGAAAGTGTCAAAACGTGTTTTTCAGCAGAAATAAACATGTTTCTGCAAGTTTGGTCAACCCCATGTAAGTTATGGGGCAGTAACATCACACTTTTCAAAACGTGTTTTTCAGCCCGAAATAAACGCGTTTTTTCAGACAACTGAATCTCCTTGTAACAGCAAGCTTCAGAAGAGCCCACACACTCAGCCCTTAACCCCAGTGTACAGAAAGTGTCAAAACGTGTTTTTCAGCAGAAATAAACATGTTTCTGCAAGTTTGGTCAACCCCATGTAAGTTATGGGGCAGTAACATCACACTTTTCAAAACGTGTTTTTCAGCCCGAAATAAACGCGTTTTTTCAGGCAACTGAATCTACTTGTAACAGCAAGGCTCAGAAGTGCCCACACACTCAGCCCTTAACCCCAGTGTACAGAAAGTGTCAAAACATGTTTTTCAGCAGAAATAAACATGTTTCTGCAAGTTTGGTCAACCCCATGTAAGTTATGGGGCAGTAACATCACACTTTTCAAAACGTGTTTTTCAGCCCGAAATAAACGCGTTTTTTCAGACAACTGAATCTCCTTGTAACAGCAAGCTTCAGAAGAGCCCACACACTCAGCCCTTAACCCCAGTGTACAGAAAGTGTCAAAACGTGTTTTTCAGCAGAAATAAACATGTTTCTGCAAGTTTGGTCAACCCCATGTAAGTTATGGGGCAGTAACATCACACTTTTCAAAACGTGTTTTTCAGCCCGAAATAAACGCGTTTTTTCAGGCAACTGAATCTCCTTGTAACAGCAAGCTTCAGAAGAGCCCACACACTCAGCCCTTAACCCCAGTGTACAGAAAGTGTCAAAACATGTTTTTCAGCAGAAATAAACATGTTTCTGCAAGTTTGGTCAACCCCATGTAAGTTATGGGGCAGTAACATCACACTTTTCAAAACGTGTTTTTCAGCCCGAAATAAACACGTTTTTTCAGGCAACTGAATCTCCTTGTAACAGCAAGCTTCAGAAGAGCCCACACACTCAGCCCTTAACCCCAGTGTACAGAAAGTGTCAAAACGTGTTTTTCAGCAGAAATAAACATGTTTCTGCAAGTTTGGTCAACCCCATGTAAGTTATGGGGCAGTAACATCACACTTTTCAAAACGTGTTTTTCAGCCCGAAATAAACGCGTTTTTTCAGGCAACTGAATCTACTTGTAACAACAAGGCTCAGAAGTGCCCACACACTCAGCCCTTAACCCCAGTGTACAGAAAGTGTCAAAACATGTTTTTCAGCAGAAATAAACATGTTTCTGCAAGTTTGGTCAACCCCATGTAAGTTATGGGGCAGTAACATCACACTTTTCAAAACGTGTTTTTCAGCCCGAAATAAACACGTTTTTTCAGGCAACTGAATCTCCTTGTAACAGCAAGCTTCAGAAGAGCCCACACACTCAGCCCTTAACCCCAGTGTACAGAAAGTGTCAAAACATGTTTTTCAGCAGAAATAAACATGTTTCTGCAAGTTTGGTCAACCCCATGTAAGTTATGGGGCAGTAACATCACACTTTTCAAAACGTGTTTTTCAGCCCGAAATAAACACGTTTTTTCAGGCAACTGAATCTCCTTGTAACAGCAAGCTTCAGAAGTGCCCACACACTCAGCCCTTAACCCCAGTGTACAGAAAGTGTCAAAACGTGTTTTTCAGCAGAAATAAACATGTTTCTGCAAGTTTGGTCAACCCCATGTAAGTTATGGGGCAGTAACATCACACTTTTCAAAACGTGTTTTTCAGCCCGAAATAAACGCGTTTTTTCAGACAACTGAATCTCCTTGTAACAGCAAGCTTCAGAAGAGCCCACACACTCAGCCCTTAACCCCAGTGTACAGAAAGTGTCAAAACGTGTTTTTCAGCAGAAATAAACATGTTTCTGCAAGTTTGGTCAACCCCATGTAAGTTATGGGGCAGTAACATCACACTTTTCAAAACGTGTTTTTCAGCCCGAAATAAACGCGTTTTTTCAGGCAACTGAATCTACTTGTAACAGCAAGGCTCAGAAGTGCCCACACACTCAGCCCTTAACCCCAGTGTACAGAAAGTGTCAAAACATGTTTTTCAGCAGAAATAAACATGTTTCTGCAAGTTTGGTCAACCCCATGTAAGTTATGGGGCAGTAACATCACACTTTTCAAAACGTGTTTTTCAGCCCGAAATAAACGCGTTTTTTCAGACAACTGAATCTCCTTGTAACAGCAAGCTTCAGAAGAGCCCACACACTCAGCCCTTAACCCCAGTGTACAGAAAGTGTCAAAACGTGTTTTTCAGCAGAAATAAACATGTTTCTGCAAGTTTGGTCAACCCCATGTAAGTTATGGGGCAGTAACATCACACTTTTCAAAACGTGTTTTTCAGCCCGAAATAAACGCGTTTTTTCAGGCAACTGAATCTCCTTGTAACAGCAAGCTTCAGAAGAGCCCACACACTCAGCCCTTAACCCCAGTGTACAGAAAGTGTCAAAACGTGTTTTTCAGCAGAAATAAACATGTTTCTGCAAGTTTGGTCAACCCCATGTAAGTTATGGGGCAGTAACATCACACTTTTCAAAACGTGTTTTTCAGCCCGAAATAAACGCGTTTTTTCAGACAACTGAATCTCCTTGTAACAGCAAGCTTCAGAAGAGCCCACACACTCAGCCCTTAACCCCAGTGTACAGAAATTGTCAAAACATGTTTTTCAGCAGAAATAAACATGTTTCTGCAAGTTTGGTCAACCCCAGGTAAGTTATGGGGCAGTAACATCACACTTTTCAAAACGTGGTTTTCAGCCCGAAATAAACGCGTTTTTTCAGGCAACTGAATCTCCTTGTAACAGCAAGGCTCAGAAGTGCCCACACACTCAGCCCTTAACCCCAGTGTACAGAAAGTGTCAAAACATGATTTTCAGCAGAAATAAACATGTTTCTGCAAGTTTGGTCAACCCCATGTAAGTTATGGGGCAGTAACATCACACTTTTCAAAACGTGTTTTTCAGCCCGAAATAAACACGTTTTTTCAGGCAACTGAATCTCCTTGTAACAGCAAGCTTCAGAAGAGCCCACACACTCAGCCCTTAACCCCAGTGTACAGAAAGTGTCAAAACGTGTTTTTCAGCAGAAATAAACATGTTTCTGCAAGTTTGGTCAACCCCATGTAAGTTATGGGGCAGTAACATCACACTTTTCAAAACGTGTTTTTCAGCCCGAAATAAACGCGTTTTTTCAGGCAACTGAATCTACTTGTAAAAGCAAGGCTCAGAAGTGCCCACACACTCAGCCCTTAACCCCAGTGTACAGAAAGTGTCAAAACATGTTTTTCAGCAGAAATAGACATGTTTCTGCAAGTTTGGTCAACCCCATGTAAGTTATGGGGCAGTAACATCACACTTTTCAAAACGTGTTTTTCAGCCCGAAATAAACACGTTTTTTCAGGCAACTGAATCTCCTTGTAACAGCAAGCTTCAGAAGTGCCCACACACTCAGCCCTTAACCCCAGTGTACAGAAAGTGTCAAAACGTGTTTTTCAGCAGAAATAAACATGTTTCTGCAAGTTTGGTCAACCCCATGTAAGTTATGGGGCAGTAACATCACACTTTTCAAAACGTGTTTTTCAGCCCGAAATAAACGCGTTTTTTCAGACAACTGAATCTCCTTGTAACAGCAAGCTTCAGAAGAGCCCACACACTCAGCCCTTAACCCCAGTGTACAGAAAGTGTCAAAACGTGTTTTTCAGCAGAAATAAACATGTTTCTGCAAGTTTGGTCAACCCCATGTAAGTTATGGGGCAGTAACATCACACTTTTCAAAACGTGTTTTTCAGCCCGAAATAAACGCGTTTTTTCAGGCAACTGAATCTACTTGTAACAGCAAGGCTCAGAAGTGCCCACACACTCAGCCCTTAACCCCAGTGTACAGAAAGTGTCAAAACATGTTTTTCAGCAGAAATAAACATGTTTCTGCAAGTTTGGTCAACCCCATGTAAGTTATGGGGCAGTAACATCACACTTTTCAAAACGTGTTTTTCAGCCCGAAATAAACGCGTTTTTTCAGACAACTGAATCTCCTTGTAACAGCAAGCTTCAGAAGAGCCCACACACTCAGCCCTTAACCCCAGTGTACAGAAAGTGTCAAAACGTGTTTTTCAGCAGAAATAAACATGTTTCTGCAAGTTTGGTCAACCCCATGTAAGTTATGGGGCAGTAACATCACACTTTTCAAAACGTGTTTTTCAGCCCGAAATAAACGCGTTTTTTCAGGCAACTGAATCTCCTTGTAACAGCAAGCTTCAGAAGAGCCCACACACTCAGCCCTTAACCCCAGTGTACAGAAAGTGTCAAAACGTGTTTTTCAGCAGAAATAAACATGTTTCTGCAAGTTTGGTCAACCCCATGTAAGTTATGGGGCAGTAACATCACACTTTTCAAAACGTGTTTTTCAGCCCGAAATAAACGCGTTTTTTCAGACAACTGAATCTCCTTGTAACAGCAAGCTTCAGAAGAGCCCACACACTCAGCCCTTAACCCCAGTGTACAGAAATTGTCAAAACATGTTTTTCAGCAGAAATAAACATGTTTCTGCAAGTTTGGTCAACCCCAGGTAAGTTATGGGGCAGTAACATCACACTTTTCAAAACGTGTTTTTCAGCCCGAAATAAACGCGTTTTTTCAGGCAACTGAATCTCCTTGTAACAGCAAGGCTCAGAAGAGCCCACACACTCAGCCCTTAACCCCAGTGTACAGAAAGTGTCAAAACGTGTTTTTCAGCAGAAATAAACATGTTTCTGCAAGTTTGGTCAACCCCATGTAAGTTATGGGGCAGTAACATCACACTTTTCAAAACGTGTTTTTCAGCCCGAAATAAACGCGTTTTTTCAGACAACTGAATCTCCTTGTAACAGCAAACTTCAGAAGAGCCCACACACTCAGCCCTTAACCCCAGTGTACAGAAATTGTCAAAACATGTTTTTCAGCAGAAATAAACATGTTTCTGCAAGTTTGGTCAACCCCAGGTAAGTTATGGGGCAGTAACATCACACTTTTCAAAACGTGTTTTTCAGCCCGAAATAAACGCGTTTTTTCAGGCAACTGAATCTCCTTGTAACAGCAAGGCTCAGAAGTGCCCACACACTCAGCCCTTAACCCCAGTGTACAGAAAGTGTCAAAACATGATTTTCAGCAGAAATAAACATGTTTCTGCAAGTTTGGTCAACCCCATGTAAGTTATGGGGCAGTAACATCACACTTTTCAAAACGTGTTTTTCAGCCCGAAATAAACACGTTTTTTCAGGCAACTGAATCTCCTTGTAACAGCAAGCTTCAGAAGAGCCCACACACTCAGCCCTTAACCCCAGTGTACAGAAAGTTTCAAAACGTGTTTTTCAGCAGAAATAAACATGTTTCTGCAAGTTTGGTCAACCCCATGTAAGTTATGGGGCAGTAACATCACTCTTTACAAAACGTGTTTTTCAGCCCGAAATAAACGCGTTTTTTCAGGCAACTGAATCTACTTGTAAAAACAAGGCTCAGAAGTGCCCACACACTCAGCCCTTAACCCCAGTGTACAGAAAGTGTCAAAACATGTTTTTCAGCAGAAATAAACATGTTTCTGCAAGTTTGGTCAACCCCAGGTAAGTTATGGGGCAGTAACATCACACTTTTCAAAACGTGTTTTTCGGCCCGAAATAAACGCGTTTTTTCAGGCAACTGAATCTCCTTGTAACAGCAAGGCTCAGAAGTGCCCACACACTCAGCCCTTAACCCCAGTGTACAGAAAGTGTCAAAACATGATTTTCAGCAGAAATAAACATGTTTCTGCAAGTTTGGTCAACCCCATGTAAGTTATGGGGCAGTAACATCACACTTTTCAAAACGTGTTTTTCAGCCCGAAATAAACACGTTTTTTCAGGCAACTGAATCTCCTTGTAACAGCAAGCTTCAGAAGAGCCCACACACTCAGCCCTTAACCCCAGTGTACAGAAAGTGTCAAAACGTGTTTTTCAGCAGAAATAAACATGTTTCTGCAAGTTTGGTCAACCCCATGTAAGTTATGGGGCAGTAACATCACTCTTTTCAAAACGTGTTTTTCAGCCCGAAATAAACGCGTTTTTTCAGGCAACTGAATCTACTTGTAAAAGCAAGGCTCAGAAGTGCCCACACACTCAGCCCTTAACCCCAGTGTACAGAAAGTGTCAAAACATGTTTTTCAGCAGAAATAAACATGTTTCTGCAAGTTTGGTCAACCCCATGTAAGTTATGGGGCAGTAACATCACACTTTTCAAAACGTGTTTTTCAGCCCGAAATAAACACGTTTTTTCAGGCAACTGAATCTCCTTGTAACAGCAAGCTTCAGAAGAGCCCACACACTCAGCCCTTAACCCCAGTGTACAGAAAGTGTCAAAACATGTTTTTCAGCAGAAATAAACATGTTTCTGCAAGTTTGGTCAACCCCATGTAAGTTATGGGGCAGTAACATCACACTTTTCAAAACGTGTTTTTCAGCCCGAAATAAACGCGTTTTTTCAGGCAACTGAATCTACTTGTAACAACAAGGCTCAGAAGTGCCCACACACTCAGCCCTTAACCCCAGTGTACAGAAAGTGTCAAAACATGTTTTTCAGCAGAAATAAACATGTTTCTGCAAGTTTGGTCAACCCCATGTAAGTTATGGGGCAGTAACATCACACTTTTCAAAACGTGTTTTTCAGCCCGAAATAAACACGTTTTTTCAGGCAACTGAATCTCCTTGTAACAGCAAGCTTCAGAAGTGCCCACACACTCAGCCCTTAACCCCAGTGTACAGAAAGTGTCAAAACGTGTTTTTCAGCAGAAATAAACATGTTTCTGCAAGTTTGGTCAACCCCATGTAAGTTATGGGGCAGTAACATCACACTTTTCAAAACGTGTTTTTCAGCCCGAAATAAACGCGTTTTTTCAGACAACTGAATCTCCTTGTAACAGCAAGCTTCAGAAGAGCCCACACACTCAGCCCTTAACCCCAGTGTACAGAAAGTGTCAAAACGTGTTTTTCAGCAGAAATAAACATGTTTCTGCAAGTTTGGTCAACCCCATGTAAGTTATGGGGCAGTAACATCACACTTTTCAAAACGTGTTTTTCAGCCCGAAATAAACGCGTTTTTTCAGGCAACTGAATCTACTTGTAACAGCAAGGCTCAGAAGTGCCCACACACTCAGCCCTTAACCCCAGTGTACAGAAAGTGTCAAAACATGTTTTTCAGCAGAAATAAACATGTTTCTGCAAGTTTGGTCAACCCCATGTAAGTTATGGGGCAGTAACATCACACTTTTCAAAACGTGTTTTTCAGCCCGAAATAAACGCGTTTTTTCAGACAACTGAATCTCCTTGTAACAGCAAGCTTCAGAAGAGCCCACACACTCAGCCCTTAACCCCAGTGTACAGAAAGTGTCAAAACATGTTTTTCAGCAGAAATAAACATGTTTCTGCAAGTTTGGTCAACCCCATGTAAGTTATGGGGCAGTAACATCACACTTTTCAAAACGTGTTTTTCAGCCCGAAATAAACGCGTTTTTTCAGGCAACTGAATCTCCTTGTAACAGCAAGCTTCAGAAGAGCCCACACACTCAGCCCTTAACCCCAGTGTACAGAAAGTGTCAAAACGTGTTTTTCAGCAGAAATAAACATGTTTCTGCAAGTTTGGTCAACCCCATGTAAGTTATGGGGCAGTAACATCACACTTTTCAAAACGTGTTTTTCAGCCCGAAATAAACGCGTTTTTTCAGACAACTGAATCTCCTTGTAACAGCAAGCTTCAGAAGAGCCCACACACTCAGCCCTTAACCCCAGTGTACAGAAATTGTCAAAACATGTTTTTCAGCAGAAATAAACATGTTTCTGCAAGTTTGGTCAACCCCAGGTAAGTTATGGGGCAGTAACATCACACTTTTCAAAACGTGTTTTTCAGCCCGAAATAAACGCGTTTTTTCAGGCAACTGAATCTCCTTGTAACAGCAAGGCTCAGAAGTGCCCACACACTCAGCCCTTAACCCCAGTGTACAGAAAGTGTCAAAACATGATTTTCAGCAGAAATAAACATGTTTCTGCAAGTTTGGTCAACCCCATGTAAGTTATGGGGCAGTAACATCACACTTTTCAAAACGTGTTTTTCAGCCCGAAATAAACACGTTTTTTCAGGCAACTGAATCTCCTTGTAACAGCAAGCTTCAGAAGAGCCCACACACTCAGCCCTTAACCCCAGTGTACAGAAAGTGTCAAAACGTGTTTTTCAGCAGAAATAAACATGTTTCTGCAAGTTTGGTCAACCCCATGTAAGTTATGGGGCAGTAACATCACTCTTTTCAAAACGTGTTTTTCAGCCCGAAATAAACGCGTTTTTTCAGGCAACTGAATCTACTTGTAAAAGCAAGGCTCAGAAGTGCCCACACACTCAGCCCTTAACCCCAGTGTACAGAAAGTGTCAAAACATGTTTTTCAGCAGAAATAAAAATGTTTCTGCAAGTTTGGTCAACCCCAGGTAAGTTATGGGGCAGTAACATCACACTTTTCAAAACGTGTTTTTCAGCCCGAAATAAACGCGTTTTTTCAGGCAACTGAATCTCCTTGTAACAGCAAGGCTCAGAAGTGCCCACACACTCAGCCCTTAACCCCAGTGTACAGAAAGTGTCAAAACATGATTTTCAGCAGAAATAAACATGTTTCTGCAAGTTTGGTCAACCCCATGTAAGTTATGGGGCAGTAACATCACACTTTTCAAAACGTGTTTTTCAGCCCGAAATAAACACGTTTTTTCAGGCAACTGAATCTCCTTGTAACAGCAAGCTTCAGAAGAGCCCACACACTCAGCCCTTAACCCCAGTGTACAGAAAGTGTCAAAACGTGTTTTTCAGCAGAAATAAACATGTTTCTGCAAGTTTGGTCAACCCCATGTAAGTTATGGGGCAGTAACATCACACTTTTCAAAACGTGTTTTTCAGCCCGAAATAAACGCGTTTTTTCAGGCAACTGAATCTACTTGTAACAACAAGGCTCAGAAGTGCCCACACACTCAGCCCTTAACCCCAGTGTACAGAAAGTGTCAAAACATGTTTTTCAGCAGAAATAAACATGTTTCTGCAAGTTTGGTCAACCCCATGTAAGTTATGGGGCAGTAACATCACACTTTTCAAAACGTGTTTTTCAGCCCGAAATAAACGCGTTTTTTCAGACAACTGAATCTCCTTGTAACAGCAAGCTTCAGAAGAGCCCACACACTCAGCCCTTAACCCCAGTGTACAGAAAGTGTCAAAACGTGTTTTTCAGCAGAAATAAACATGTTTCTGCAAGTTTGGTCAACCCCATGTAAGTTATGGGGCAGTAACATCACACTTTTCAAAACGTGTTTTTCAGCCCGAAATAAACGCGTTTTTTCAGGCAACTGAATCTCCTTGTAACAGCAAGCTTCAGAAGAGCCCACACACTCAGCCCTTAACCCCAGTGTACAGAAAGTGTCAAAACGTGTTTTTCAGCAGAAATAAACATGTTTCTGCAAGTTTGGTCAACCCCATGTAAGTTATGGGGCAGTAACATCACACTTTTCAAAACGTGTTTTTCAGCCCGAAATAAACGCGTTTTTTCAGACAACTGAATCTCCTTGTAACAGCAAGCTTCAGAAGAGCCCACACACTCAGCCCTTAACCCCAGTGTACAGAAATTGTCAAAACATGTTTTTCAGCAGAAATAAACATGTTTCTGCAAGTTTGGTCAACCCCAGGTAAGTTATGGGGCAGTAACATCACACTTTTCAAAACGTGTTTTTCAGCCCGAAATAAACGCGTTTTTTCAGGCAACTGAATCTCCTTGTAACAGCAAGGCTCAGAAGTGCCCACACACTCAGCCCTTAACCCCAGTGTACAGAAAGTGTCAAAACATGTTTTTCAGCAGAAATAAACATGTTTCTGCAAGTTTGGTCAACCCCATGTAAGTTATGGGGCAGTAACATCACACTTTTCAAAACGTGTTTTTCAGCCCGAAATAAACACGTTTTTTCAGGCAACTGAATCTCCTTGTAACAGCAAGCTTCAGAAGTGCCCACACACTCAGCCCTTAACCCCAGTGTACAGAAAGTGTCAAAACGTGTTTTTCAGCAGAAATAAACATGTTTCTGCAAGTTTGGTCAACCCCATGTAAGTTATGGGGCAGTAACATCACACTTTTCAAAACGTGTTTTTCAGCCCGAAATAAACGCGTTTTTTCAGACAACTGAATCTCCTTGTAACAGCAAGCTTCAGAAGAGCCCACACACTCAGCCCTTAACCCCAGTGTACAGAAAGTGTCAAAACGTGTTTTTCAGCAGAAATAAACATGTTTCTGCAAGTTTGGTCAACCCCATGTAAGTTATGGGGCAGTAACATCACACTTTTCAAAACGTGTTTTTCAGCCCGAAATAAACGCGTTTTTTCAGGCAACTGAATCTACTTGTAACAGCAAGGCTCAGAAGTGCCCACACACTCAGCCCTTAACCCCAGTGTACAGAAAGTGTCAAAACATGTTTTTCAGCAGAAATAAACATGTTTCTGCAAGTTTGGTCAACCCCATGTAAGTTATGGGGCAGTAACATCACACTTTTCAAAACGTGTTTTTCAGCCCGAAATAAACGCGTTTTTTCAGACAACTGAATCTCCTTGTAACAGCAAGCTTCAGAAGAGCCCACACACTCAGCCCTTAACCCCAGTGTACAGAAAGTGTCAAAACGTGTTTTTCAGCAGAAATAAACATGTTTCTGCAAGTTTGGTCAACCCCATGTAAGTTATGGGGCAGTAACATCACACTTTTCAAAACGTGTTTTTCAGCCCGAAATAAACGCGTTTTTTCAGGCAACTGAATCTCCTTGTAACAGCAAGCTTCAGAAGAGCCCACACACTCAGCCCTTAACCCCAGTGTACAGAAAGTGTCAAAACGTGTTTTTCAGCAGAAATAAACATGTTTCTGCAAGTTTGGTCAACCCCATGTAAGTTATGGGGCAGTAACATCACACTTTTCAAAACGTGTTTTTCAGCCCGAAATAAACGCGTTTTTTCAGACAACTGAATCTCCTTGTAACAGCAAGCTTCAGAAGAGCCCACACACTCAGCCCTTAACCCCAGTGTACAGAAAGTGTCAAAACGTGTTTTTCAGCAGAAATAAACATGTTTCTGCAAGTTTGGTCAACCCCATGTAAGTTATGGGGCAGTAACATCACACTTTTCAAAACGTGTTTTTCAGCCCGAAATAAACGCGTTTTTTCAGACAACTGAATCTCCTTGTAAAAGCAAGGCTCAGAAGTGCCCACACACTCAGCCCTTAACCCCAGTGTACAGAAAGTGTCAAAACGTGTTTTTCAGCAGAAATAAACATGTTTCTGCAAGTTTGGTCAACCCCATGTAAGTTATGGGGCAGTAACATCACACTTTTCAAAACGTGTTTTTCAGCCCGAAATAAACACGTTTTTTCAGGCAACTGAATCTCCTTGTAACAGCAAGCTTCAGAAGAGCCCACACACTCAGCCCTTAACCCCAGTGTACAGAAAGTGTCAAAACGTGTTTTTCAGCAGAAATAAACATGTTTCTGCAAGTTTGGTCAACCCCATGTAAGTTATGGGGCAGTAACATCACACTTTTCAAAACGTGTTTTTCAGCCCGAAATAAACGCGTTTTTTCAGGCAACTGAATCTACTTGTAAAAGCAAGGCTCAGAAGTGCCCACACACTCACCCCTTAACCCCAGTGTACAGAAAGTGTCAAAACGTGTTTTTCAGCAGAAATAAACATGTTTCTGCAAGTTTGGTCAACCCCATGTAAGTTATGGGGCAGTAACATCACATTTTTCAAAACGTGTTTTTCAGCCCGAAATAAACGCGTTTTTTCAGACAACTGAATCTCCTTGTAACAGCAAGGCTCAGAAGAGCCCACACACTCAGCCCTTAACCCCAGTGTACAGAAAATGTCAAAACGTGTTTTTCAGCAGAAATAAACATGTTTCTGCAAGTTTGGTCAACCCCATGTAAGTTATGGGGCAGTAACATCACACTTTTCAAAACGTGTTTTTCAGCCCGAAATAAACGCGTTTTTTCAGGCAACTGAATCTCCTTGTAACAACAAGGCTCAGAAGTGCCCACACACTCAGCCCTTAACCCCAGTGTACAGAAAGTGTCAAAACATGTTTTTCAGCAGAAATAAACATGTTTCTGCAAGTTTGGTCAACCCCATGTAAGTTATGGGGCAGTAACATCACACTTTTCAAAACGTGTTTTTCAGCCCGAAATAAACACGTTTTTTCAGGCAACTGAATCTCCTTGTAACAGCAAGCTTCAGAAGAGCCCACACACTCAGCCCTTAACCCCAGTGTACAGAAAGTGTCAAAACGTGTTTTTCAGCAGAAATAAACATGTTTCTGCAAGTTTGGTCAACCCCATGTAAGTTATGGGGCAGTAACATCACACTTTTCAAAACGTGTTTTTCAGCCCGAAATAAACGCGTTTTTTCAGGCAACTGAATCTACTTGTAAAAGCAAGGCTCAGAAGTGCCCACACACTCAGCCCTTAACCCCAGTGTACAGAAAGTGTCAAAACATGTTTTTCAGCAGAAATAAACATGTTTCTGCAAGTTTGGTCAACCCCATGTAAGTTATGGGGCAGTAACATCACACTTTTCAAAACGTGTTTTTCAGCCCGAAATAAACGCGTTTTTTCAGACAACTGAATCTCCTTGTAACAGCAAGCTTCAGAAGAGCCCACACACTCAGCCCTTAACCCCAGTGTACAGAAAGTGTCAAAACGTGTTTTTCAGCAGAAATAAACATGTTTCTGCAAGTTTGGTCAACCCCATGTAAGTTATGGGGCAGTAACATCACACTTTTCAAAACGTGTTTTTCAGCCCGAAATAAACGCGTTTTTTCAGGCAACTGAATCTCCTTGTAACAGCAAGCTTCAGAAGAGCCCACACACTCAGCCCTTAACCCCAGTGTACAGAAAGTGTCAAAACGTGTTTTTCAGCAGAAATAAACATGTTTCTGCAAGTTTGGTCAACCCCATGTAAGTTATGGGGCAGTAACATCACACTTTTCAAAACGTGTTTTTCAGCCCGAAATAAACGCGTTTTTTCAGACAACTGAATCTCCTTGTAACAGCAAGCTTCAGAAGAGCCCACACACTCAGCCCTTAACCCCAGTGTACAGAAATTGTCAAAACATGTTTTTCAGCAGAAATAAACATGTTTCTGCAAGTTTGGTCAACCCCAGGTAAGTTATGGGGCAGTAACATCACACTTTTCAAAACGTGTTTTTCAGCCCGAAATAAACGCGTTTTTTCAGGCAACTGAATCTCCTTGTAACAGCAAGGCTCAGAAGTGCCCACACACTCAGCCCTTAACCCCAGTGTACAGAAAGTGTCAAAACATGATTTTCAGCAGAAATAAACATGTTTCTGCAAGTTTGGTCAACCCCATGTAAGTTATGGGGCAGTAACATCACACTTTTCAAAACGTGTTTTTCAGCCCGAAATAAACACGTTTTTTCAGGCAACTGAATCTCCTTGTAACAGCAAGCTTCAGAAGAGCCCACACACTCAGCCCTTCACCCCAGTGTACAGAAAGTGTCAAAACGTGTTTTTCAGCAGAAATAAACATGTTTCTGCAAGTTTGGTCAACCCCATGTAAGTTATGGGGCAGTAACATCACACTTTTCAAAACGTGTTTTTCAGCCCGAAATAAACGCGTTTTTTCAGACAACTGAATCTCCTTGTAAAAGCAAGGCTCAGAAGTGCCCACACACTCAGCCCTTAACCCCAGTGTACAGAAAGTGTCAAAACGTGTTTTTCAGCAGAAATAAACATGTTTCTGCAAGTTTGGTCAACCCCATGTAAGTTATGGGGCAGTAACATCACACTTTTCAAAACGTGTTTTTCAGCCCGAAATAAACGCGTTTTTTCAGGCAACTGAATCTCCTTGTAACAGCAAGGCTCAGAAGTGCCCACACACTCAGCCCTTAACCCCAGTGTACAGAAAGTGTCAAAACATGATTTTCAGCAGAAATAAACATGTTTCTGCAAGTTTGGTCAACCCCATGTAAGTTATGGGGCAGTAACATCACACTTTTCAAAACGTGTTTTTCAGCCCGAAATAAACACGTTTTTTCAGGCAACTGAATCTCCTTGTAACAGCAAGCTTCAGAAGAGCCCACACACTCAGCCCTTAACCCCAGTGTACAGAAAGTGTCAAAACGTGTTTTTCAGCAGAAATAAACATGTTTCTGCAAGTTTGGTCAACCCCATGTAAGTTATGGGGCAGTAACATCACACTTTTCAAAACGTGTTTTTCAGCCCGAAATAAACGCGTTTTTTCAGGCAACTGAATCTACTTGTAACAACAAGGCTCAGAAGTGCCCACACACTCAGCCCTTAACCCCAGTGTACAGAAAGTGTCAAAACATGTTTTTCAGCAGAAATAAACATGTTTCTGCAAGTTTGGTCAACCCCATGTAAGTTATGGGGCAGTAACATCACACTTTTCAAAACGTGTTTTTCAGCCCGAAATAAACACGTTTTTTCAGGCAACTGAATCTCCTTGTAACAGCAAGCTTCAGAAGAGCCCACACACTCAGCCCTTAACCCCAGTGTACAGAAAGTGTCAAAACATGTTTTTCAGCAGAAATAAACATGTTTCTGCAAGTTTGGTCAACCCCATGTAAGTTATGGGGCAGTAACATCACACTTTTCAAAACGTGTTTTTCAGCCCGAAATAAACACGTTTTTTCAGGCAACTGAATCTCCTTGTAACAGCAAGCTTCAGAAGTGCCCACACACTCAGCCCTTAACCCCAGTGTACAGAAAGTGTCAAAACGTGTTTTTCAGCAGAAATAAACATGTTTCTGCAAGTTTGGTCAACCCCATGTAAGTTATGGGGCAGTAACATCACTCTTTTCAAAACGTGTTTTTCAGCCCGAAATAAACGCGTTTTTTCAGGCAACTGAATCTACTTGTAAAAGCAAGGCTCAGAAGTGCCCACACACTCAGCCCTTAACCCCAGTGTACAGAAAGTGTCAAAACATGTTTTTCAGCAGAAATAAACATGTTTCTGCAAGTTTGGTCAACCCCATGTAAGTTATGGGGCAGTAACATCACACTTTTCAAAACGTGTTTTTCAGCCCGAAATAAACACGTTTTTTCAGGCAACTGAATCTCCTTGTAACAGCAAGCTTCAGAAGAGCCCACACACTCAGCCCTTAACCCCAGTGTACAGAAAGTGTCAAAACGTGTTTTTCAGCAGAAATAAACATGTTTCTGCAAGTTTGGTCAACCCCATGTAAGTTATGGGGCAGTAACATCACACTTTTCAAAACGTGTTTTTCAGCCCGAAATAAACGCGTTTTTTCAGGCAACTGAATCTACTTGTAACAACAAGGCTCAGAAGTGCCCACACACTCAGCCCTTAACCCCAGTGTACAGAAAGTGTCAAAACATGTTTTTCAGCAGAAATAAACATGTTTCTGCAAGTTTGGTCAACCCCATGTAAGTTATGGGGCAGTAACATCACACTTTTCAAAACGTGTTTTTCAGCCCGAAATAAACACGTTTTTTCAGGCAACTGAATCTCCTTGTAACAGCAAGCTTCAGAAGAGCCCACACACTCAGCCCTTAACCCCAGTGTACAGAAAGTGTCAAAACATGTTTTTCAGCAGAAATAAACATGTTTCTGCAAGTTTGGTCAACCCCATGTAAGTTATGGGGCAGTAACATCACACTTTTCAAAACGTGTTTTTCAGCCCGAAATAAACACGTTTTTTCAGGCAACTGAATCTCCTTGTAACAGCAAGCTTCAGAAGTGCCCACACACTCAGCCCTTAACCCCAGTGTACAGAAAGTGTCAAAACGTGTTTTTCAGCAGAAATAAACATGTTTCTGCAAGTTTGGTCAACCCCATGTAAGTTATGGGGCAGTAACATCACACTTTTCAAAACGTGTTTTTCAGCCCGAAATAAACGCGTTTTTTCAGGCAACTGAATCTACTTGTAACAACAAGGCTCAGAAGTGCCCACACACTCAGCCCTTAACCCCAGTGTACAGAAATTGTCAAAACATGTTTTTCAGCAGAAATAAACATGTTTCTGCAAGTTTGGTCAACCCCATGTAAGTTATGGGGCAGTAACATCACACTTTTCAAAACGTGTTTTTCAGGCGAAATAAACACGTTTTTTCAGGCAACTGAATCTCCTTGTAACAGCAAGCTTCAGAAGAGCCCACACACTCAGCCCTTAACCCCAGTGTACAGAAATTGTCAAAACATGTTTTTCAGCAGAAATAAACATGTTTCTGCAAGTTTGGTCAACCCCAGGTAAGTTATGGGGCAGTAACATCACACTTTTCAAAACGTGTTTTTCAGCCCGAAATAAACGCGTTTTTTCAGGCAACTGAATCTCCTTGTAACAGCAAGGCTCAGAAGTGCCCACACACTCAGCCCTTAACCCCAGTGTACAGAAAGTGTCAAAACATGATTTTCAGCAGAAATAAACATGTTTCTGCAAGTTTGGTCAACCCCATGTAAGTTATGGGGCAGTAACATCACACTTTTCAAAACGTGTTTTTCAGCCCGAAATAAACACGTTTTTTCAGGCAACTGAATCTCCTTGTAACAGCAAGCTTCAGAAGAGCCCACACACTCAGCCCTTAACCCCAGTGTACAGAAAGTGTCAAAACGTGTTTTTCAGCAGAAATAAACATGTTTCTGCAAGTTTGGTCAACCCCATGTAAGTTATGGGGCAGTAACATCACTCTTTTCAAAACGTGTTTTTCAGCCCGAAATAAACGCGTTTTTTCAGGCAACTGAATCTACTTGTAAAAGCAAGGCTCAGAAGTGCCCACACACTCAGCCCTTAACCCCAGTGTACAGAAAGTGTCAAAACATGTTTTTCAGCAGAAATAAACATGTTTCTGCAAGTTTGGTCAACCCCATGTAAGTTATGGGGCAGTAACATCACACTTTTCAAAACGTGTTTTTCAGCCCGAAATAAACACGTTTTTTCAGGCAACTGAATCTCCTTGTAACAGCAAGCTTCAGAAGAGCCCACACACTCAGCCCTTAACCCCAGTGTACAGAAAGTGTCAAAACGTGTTTTTCAGCAGAAATAAACATGTTTCTGCAAGTTTGGTCAACCCCATGTAAGTTATGGGGCAGTAACATCACACTTTTCAAAACGTGTTTTTCAGCCCGAAATAAACGCGTTTTTTCAGGCAACTGAATCTACTTGTAACAACAAGGCTCAGAAGTGCCCACACACTCAGCCCTTAACCCCAGTGTACAGAAAGTGTCAAAACATGTTTTTCAGCAGAAATAAACATGTTTCTGCAAGTTTGGTCAACCCCATGTAAGTTATGGGGCAGTAACATCACACTTTTCAAAACGTGTTTTTCAGCCCGAAATAAACACGTTTTTTCAGGCAACTGAATCTCCTTGTAACAGCAAGCTTCAGAAGAGCCCACACACTCAGCCCTTAACCCCAGTGTACAGAAAGTGTCAAAACATGTTTTTCAGCAGAAATAAACATGTTTCTGCAAGTTTGGTCAACCCCATGTAAGTTATGGGGCAGTAACATCACACTTTTCAAAACGTGTTTTTCAGCCCGAAATAAACACGTTTTTTCAGGCAACTGAATCTCCTTGTAACAGCAAGCTTCAGAAGTGCCCACACACTCAGCCCTTAACCCCAGTGTACAGAAAGTGTCAAAACGTGTTTTTCAGCAGAAATAAACATGTTTCTGCAAGTTTGGTCAACCCCATGTAAGTTATGGGGCAGTAACATCACACTTTTCAAAACGTGTTTTTCAGCCCGAAATAAACGCGTTTTTTCAGACAACTGAATCTCCTTGTAACAGCAAGCTTCAGAAGAGCCCACACACTCAGCCCTTAACCCCAGTGTACAGAAAGTGTCAAAACGTGTTTTTCAGCAGAAATAAACATGTTTCTGCAAGTTTGGTCAACCCCATGTAAGTTATGGGGCAGTAACATCACACTTTTCAAACGTGTTTTTCAGCCCGAAATAAACGCGTTTTTTCAGGCAACTGAATCTACTTGTAACAGCAAGGCTCAGAAGTGCCCACACACTCAGCCCTTAACCCCAGTGTACAGAAAGTGTCAAAACATGTTTTTCAGCAGAAATAAACATGTTTCTGCAAGTTTGGTCAACCCCATGTAAGTTATGGGGCAGTAACATCACACTTTTCAAAACGTGTTTTTCAGCCCGAAATAAACGCGTTTTTTCAGACAACTGAATCTCCTTGTAACAGCAAGCTTCAGAAGAGCCCACACACTCAGCCCTTAACCCCAGTGTACAGAAAGTGTCAAAACGTGTTTTTCAGCAGAAATAAACATGTTTCTGCAAGTTTGGTCAACCCCATGTAAGTTATGGGGCAGTAACATCACACTTTTCAAAACGTGTTTTTCAGCCCGAAATAAACGCGTTTTTTCAGGCAACTGAATCTCCTTGTAACAGCAAGCTTCAGAAGAGCCCACACACTCAGCCCTTAACCCCAGTGTACAGAAAGTGTCAAAACGTGTTTTTTCAGCAGAAATAAACATGTTTCTGCAAGTTTGGTCAACCCCATGTAAGTTATGGGGCAGTAACATCACACTTTTCAAAACGTGTTTTTCAGCCCGAAATAAACGCGTTTTTTCAGACAACTGAATCTCCTTGTAACAGCAAGCTTCAGAAGAGCCCACACACTCAGCCCTTAACCCCAGTGTACAGAAATTGTCAAAACATGTTTTTCAGCAGAAATAAACATGTTTCTGCAAGTTTGGTCAACCCCAGGTAAGTTATGGGGCAGTAACATCACACTTTTCAAAACGTGTTTTTCAGCCCGAAATAAACGCGTTTTTTCAGGCAACTGAATCTCCTTGTAACAGCAAGGCTCAGAAGTGCCCACACACTCAGCCCTTAACCCCAGTGTACAGAAAGTGTCAAAACATGATTTTCAGCAGAAATAAACATGTTTCTGCAAGTTTGGTCAACCCCATGTAAGTTATGGGGCAGTAACATCACACTTTTCAAAACGTGTTTTTCAGCCCGAAATAAACACGTTTTTTCAGGCAACTGAATCTCCTTGTAACAGCAAGCTTCAGAAGAGCCCACACACTCAGCCCTTAACCCCAGTGTACAGAAAGTTTCAAAACGTGTTTTTCAGCAGAAATAAACATGTTTCTGCAAGTTTGGTCAACCCCATGTAAGTTATGGGGCAGTAACATCACTCTTTACAAAACGTGTTTTTCAGCCCGAAATAAATGCGTTTTTTCAGGCAACTGAATCTACTTGTAAAAACAAGGCTCAGAAGTGCCCACACACTCAGCCCTTAACCCCAGTGTACAGAAAGTGTCAAAACATGTTTTTCAGCAGAAATAAACATGTTTCTGCAAGTTTGGTCAACCCCAGGTAAGTTATGGGGCAGTAACATCACACTTTTCAAAACGTGTTTTTCAGCCCGAAATAAACGCGTTTTTTCAGGCAACTGAATCTCCTTGTAACAGCAAGGCTCAGAAGTGCCCACACACTCAGCCCTTAACCCCAGTGTACAGAAAGTGTCAAAACATGATTTTCAGCAGAAATAAACATGTTTCTGCAAGTTTGGTCAACCCCATGTAAGTTATGGGGCAGTAACATCACACTTTTCAAAACGTGTTTTTCAGCCCGAAATAAACACGTTTTTTCAGGCAACTGAATCTCCTTGTAACAGCAAGCTTCAGAAGAGCCCACACACTCAGCCCTTAACCCCAGTGTACAGAAAGTGTCAAAACGTGTTTTTCAGCAGAAATAAACATGTTTCTGCAAGTTTGGTCAACCCCATGTAAGTTATGGGGCAGTAACATCACTCTTTTCAAAACGTGTTTTTCAGCCCGAAATAAACGCGTTTTTTCAGGCAACTGAATCTACTTGTAAAAGCAAGGCTCAGAAGTGCCCACACACTCAGCCCTTAACCCCAGTGTACAGAAAGTGTCAAAACATGTTTTTCAGCAGAAATAAACATGTTTCTGCAAGTTTGGTCAACCCCATGTAAGTTATGGGGCAGTAACATCACACTTTTCAAAACGTGTTTTTCAGCCCGAAATAAACACGTTTTTTCAGGCAACTGAATCTCCTTGTAACAGCAAGCTTCAGAAGAGCCCACACACTCAGCCCTTAACCCCAGTGTACAGAAAGTGTCAAAACATGTTTTTCAGCAGAAATAAACATGTTTCTGCAAGTTTGGTCAACCCCATGTAAGTTATGGGGCAGTAACATCACACTTTTCAAAACGTGTTTTTCAGCCCGAAATAAACGCGTTTTTTCAGGCAACTGAATCTACTTGTAACAACAAGGCTCAGAAGTGCCCACACACTCAGCCCTTAACCCCAGTGTACAGAAAGTGTCAAAACATGTTTTTCAGCAGAAATAAACATGTTTCTGCAAGTTTGGTCAACCCCATGTAAGTTATGGGGCAGTAACATCACACTTTTCAAAACGTGTTTTTCAGCCCGAAATAAACACGTTTTTTCAGGCAACTGAATCTCCTTGTAACAGCAAGCTTCAGAAGTGCCCACACACTCAGCCCTTAACCCCAGTGTACAGAAAGTGTCAAAACGTGTTTTTCAGCAGAAATAAACATGTTTCTGCAAGTTTGGTCAACCCCATGTAAGTTATGGGGCAGTAACATCACACTTTTCAAAACGTGTTTTTCAGCCCGAAATAAACGCGTTTTTTCAGACAACTGAATCTCCTTGTAACAGCAAGCTTCAGAAGAGCCCACACACTCAGCCCTTAACCCCAGTGTACAGAAAGTGTCAAAACGTGTTTTTCAGCAGAAATAAACATGTTTCTGCAAGTTTGGTCAACCCCATGTAAGTTATGGGGCAGTAACATCACACTTTTCAAAACATGTTTTTCAGCCCGAAATAAACGCGTTTTTTCAGGCAACTGAATCTACTTGTAACAGCAAGGCTCAGAAGTGCCCACACACTCAGCCCTTAACCCCAGTGTACAGAAAGTGTCAAAACATGTTTTTCAGCAGAAATAAACATGTTTCTGCAAGTTTGGTCAACCCCATGTAAGTTATGGGGCAGTAACATCACACTTTTCAAAACGTGTTTTTCAGCCCGAAATAAACGCGTTTTTTCAGACAACTGAATCTCCTTGTAACAGCAAGCTTCAGAAGAGCCCACACACTCAGCCCTTAACCCCAGTGTACAGAAAGTGTCAAAACGTGTTTTTCAGCAGAAATAAACATGTTTCTGCAAGTTTGGTCAACCCCATGTAAGTTATGGGGCAGTAACATCACACTTTTCAAAACGTGTTTTTCAGCCCGAAATAAACGCGTTTTTTCAGGCAACTGAATCTCCTTGTAACAGCAAGCTTCAGAAGAGCCCACACACTCAGCCCTTAACCCCAGTGTACAGAAAGTGTCAAAACGTGTTTTTCAGCAGAAATAAACATGTTTCTGCAAGTTTGGTCAACCCCATGTATGTTATGGGGCAGTAACATCACACTTTTCAAAACGTGTTTTTCAGCCCGAAATAAACGCGTTTTTTCAGACAACTGAATCTCCTTGTAACAGCAAGCTTCAGAAGAGCCCACACACTCAGCCCTTAACCCCAGTGTACAGAAATTGTCAAAACATGTTTTTCAGCAGAAATAAACATGTTTCTGCAAGTTTGGTCAACCCCAGGTAAGTTATGGGGCAGTAACATCACACTTTTCAAAACGTGTTTTTCAGCCCGAAATAAACGCGTTTTTTCAGGCAACTGAATCTCCTTGTAACAGCAAGGCTCAGAAGTGCCCACACACTCAGCCCTTAACCCCAGTGTACAGAAAGTGTCAAAACATGATTTTCAGCAGAAATAAACATGTTTCTGCAAAGTTTGGTCAACCCCATGTAAGTTATGGGGCAGTAACATCACACTTTTCAAAACGTGTTTTTCAGCCCGAAATAAACACGTTTTTTCAGGCAACTGAATCTCCTTGTAACAGCAAGCTTCAGAAGAGCCCACACACTCAGCCCTTAACCCCAGTGTACAGAAAGTGTCAAAACGTGTTTTTCAGCAGAAATAAACATGTTTCTGCAAGTTTGGTCAACCCCATGTAAGTTATGGGGCAGTAACATCACACTTTTCAAAACGTGTTTTTCAGCCCGAAATAAACGCGTTTTTTCAGGCAACTGAATCTACTTGTAAAAGCAAGGCTCAGAAGTGCCCACACACTCAGCCCTTAACCCCAGTGTACAGAAAGTGTCAAAACATGTTTTTCAGCAGAAATAAAATGTTTCTGCAAGTTTGGTCAACCCCAGGTAAGTTATGGGGCAGTAACATCACACTTTTCAAAACGTGTTTTTCAGCCCGAAATAAACGCGTTTTTTCAGGCAACTGAATCTCCTTGTAACAGCAAGGCTCAGAAGTGCCCACACACTCAGCCCTTAACCCCAGTGTACAGAAAGTGTCAAAACATGATTTTCAGCAGAAATAAACATGTTTCTGCAAGTTTGGTCAACCCCATGTAAGTTATGGGGCAGTAACATCACACTTTTCAAAACGTGTTTTTCAGCCCGAAATAAACACGTTTTTTCAGGCAACTGAATCTCCTTGTAACAGCAAGCTTCAGAAGAGCCCACACACTCAGCCCTTAACCCCAGTGTACAGAAAGTGTCAAAACGTGTTTTTCAGCAGAAATAAACATGTTTCTGCAAGTTTGGTCAACCCCATGTAAGTTATGGGGCAGTAACATCACACTTTTCAAAACGTGTTTTTCAGCCCGAAATAAACGCGTTTTTTCAGGCAACTGAATCTACTTGTAACAACAAGGCTCAGAAGTGCCCACACACTCAGCCCTTAACCCCAGTGTACAGAAAGTGTCAAAACATGTTTTTCAGCAGAAATAAACATGTTTCTGCAAGTTTGGTCAACCCCATGTAAGTTATGGGGCAGTAACATCACACTTTTCAAAACGTGTTTTTCAGCCCGAAATAAACACGTTTTTTCAGGCAACTGAATCTCCTTGTAACAGCAAGCTTCAGAAGTGCCCACACACTCAGCCCTTAACCCCAGTGTACAGAAAGTGTCAAAACGTGTTTTTCAGCAGAAATAAACATGTTTCTGCAAGTTTGGTCAACCCCATGTAAGTTATGGGGCAGTAACATCACACTTTTCAAAACGTGTTTTTCAGCCCGAAATAAACGCGTTTTTTCAGGCAACTGAATCTACTTGTAACAACAAGGCTCAGAAGTGCCCACACACTCAGCCCTTAACCCCAGTGTACAGAAATTGTCAAAACATGTTTTTCAGCAGAAATAAACATGTTTCTGCAAGTTTGGTCAACCCCATGTAAGTTATGGGGCAGTAACATCACACTTTTCAAAACGTGTTTTTCAGGCGAAATAAACACGTTTTTTCAGGCAACTGAATCTCCTTGTAACAGCAAGCTTCAGAAGAGCCCACACACTCAGCCCTTAACCTCAGTGTACAGAAATTGTCAAAACATGTTTTTCAGCAGAAATAAACATGTTTCTGCAAGTTTGGTCAACCCCAGGTAAGTTATGGGGCAGTAACATCACACTTTTCAAAACGTGTTTTTCAGCCCGAAATAAACGCGTTTTTTCAGGCAACTGAATCTCCTTGTAACAGCAAGGCTCAGAAGTGCCCACACACTCAGCCCTTAACCCCAGTGTACAGAAAGTGTCAAAACATGATTTTCAGCAGAAATAAACATGTTTCTGCAAGTTTGGTCAACCCCATGTAAGTTATGGGGCAGTAACATCACACTTTTCAAAACGTGTTTTTCAGCCCGAAATAAACACGTTTTTTCAGGCAACTGAATCTCCTTGTAACAGCAAGCTTCAGAAGAGCCCACACACTCAGCCCTTAACCCCAGTGTACAGAAAGTGTCAAAACGTGTTTTTCAGCAGAAATAAACATGTTTCTGCAAGTTTGGTCAACCCCATGTAAGTTATGGGGCAGTAACATCACTCTTTTCAAAACGTGTTTTTCAGGCCGAAATAAACGCGTTTTTTCAGGCAACTGAATCTACTTGTAAAAGCAAGGCTCAGAAGTGCCCACACACTCAGCCCTTAACCCCAGTGTACAGAAAGTGTCAAAACATGTTTTTCAGCAGAAATAAACATGTTTCTGCAAGTTTGGTCAACCCCATGTAAGTTATGGGGCAGTAACATCACACTTTTCAAAACGTGTTTTTCAGCCCGAAATAAACACGTTTTTTCAGGCAACTGAATCTCCTTGTAACAGCAAGCTTCAGAAGAGCCCACACACTCAGCCCTTAACCCCAGTGTACAGAAAGTGTCAAAACGTGTTTTTCAGCAGAAATAAACATGTTTCTGCAAGTTTGGTCAACCCCATGTAAGTTATGGGGCAGTAACATCACACTTTTCAAAACGTGTTTTTCAGCCCGAAATAAACGCGTTTTTTCAGGCAACTGAATCTACTTGTAACAACAAGGCTCAGAAGTGCCCACACACTCAGCCCTTAACCCCAGTGTACAGAAAGTGTCAAAACATGTTTTTCAGCAGAAATAAACATGTTTCTGCAAGTTTGGTCAACCCCATGTAAGTTATGGGGCAGTAACATCACACTTTTCAAAACGTGTTTTTCAGCCCGAAATAAACACGTTTTTTCAGGCAACTGAATCTCCTTGTAACAGCAAGCTTCAGAAGAGCCCACACACTCAGCCCTTAACCCCAGTGTACAGAAAGTGTCAAAACATGTTTTTCAGCAGAAATAAACATGTTTCTGCAAGTTTGGTCAACCCCATGTAAGTTATGGGGCAGTAACATCACACTTTTCAAAACGTGTTTTTCAGCCCGAAATAAACACGTTTTTTCAGGCAACTGAATCTCCTTGTAACAGCAAGCTTCAGAAGTGCCCACACACTCAGCCCTTAACCCCAGTGTACAGAAAGTGTCAAAACGTGTTTTTCAGCAGAAATAAACATGTTTCTGCAAGTTTGGTCAACCCCATGTAAGTTATGGGGCAGTAACATCACACTTTTCAAAACGTGTTTTTCAGCCCGAAATAAACGCGTTTTTTCAGACAACTGAATCTCCTTGTAACAGCAAGCTTCAGAAGAGCCCACACACTCAGCCCTTAACCCCAGTGTACAGAAAGTGTCAAAACGTGTTTTTCAGCAGAAATAAACATGTTTCTGCAAGTTTGGTCAACCCCATGTAAGTTATGGGGCAGTAACATCACACTTTTCAAAACGTGTTTTTCAGCCCGAAATAAACGCGTTTTTTCAGGCAACTGAATCTACTTGTAACAGCAAGGCTCAGAAGTGCCCACACACTCAGCCCTTAACCCCAGTGTACAGAAAGTGTCAAAACATGTTTTTCAGCAGAAATAAACATGTTTCTGCAAGTTTGGTCAACCCCATGTAAGTTATGGGGCAGTAACATCACACTTTTCAAAACGTGTTTTTCAGCCCGAAATAAACGCGTTTTTTCAGACAACTGAATCTCCTTGTAACAGCAAGCTTCAGAAGAGCCCACACACTCAGCCCTTAACCCCAGTGTACAGAAAGTGTCAAAACGTGTTTTTCAGCAGAAATAAACATGTTTCTGCAAGTTTGGTCAACCCCATGTAAGTTATGGGGCAGTAACATCACACTTTTCAAAACGTGTTTTTCAGCCCGAAATAAACGCGTTTTTTCAGGCAACTGAATCTCCTTGTAACAGCAAGCTTCAGAAGAGCCCACACACTCAGCCCTTAACCCCAGTGTACAGAAAGTGTCAAAACGTGTTTTTCAGCAGAAATAAACATGTTTCTGCAAGTTTGGTCAACCCCATGTAAGTTATGGGGCAGTAACATCACACTTTTCAAAACGTGTTTTTCAGCCCGAAATAAACGCGTTTTTTCAGACAACTGAATCTCCTTGTAACAGCAAGCTTCAGAAGAGCCCACACACTCAGCCCTTAACCCCAGTGTACAGAAATTGTCAAAACATGTTTTTCAGCAGAAATAAACATGTTTCTGCAAGTTTGGTCAACCCCAGGTAAGTTATGGGGCAGTAACATCACACTTTTCAAAACGTGTTTTTCAGCCCGAAATAAACGCGTTTTTTCAGGCAACTGAATCTCCTTGTAACAGCAAGGCTCAGAAGTGCCCACACACTCAGCCCTTAACCCCAGTGTACAGAAAGTGTCAAAACATGATTTTCAGCAGAAATAAACATGTTTCTGCAAGTTTGGTCAACCCCATGTAAGTTATGGGGCAGTAACATCACACTTTTCAAAACGTGTTTTTCAGCCCGAAATAAACACGTTTTTTCAGGCAACTGAATCTCCTTGTAACAGCAAGCTTCAGAAGAGCCCACACACTCAGCCCTTAACCCCAGTGTACAGAAAGTTTCAAAACGTGTTTTTCAGCAGAAATAAACATGTTTCTGCAAGTTTGGTCAACCCCATGTAAGTTATGGGGCAGTAACATCACTCTTTACAAAACGTGTTTTTCAGCCCGAAATAAACGCGTTTTTTCAGGCAACTGAATCTACTTGTAAAAACAAGGCTCAGAAGTGCCCACACACTCAGCCCTTAACCCCAGTGTACAGAAAGTGTCAAAACATGTTTTTCAGCAGAAATAAACATGTTTCTGCAAGTTTGGTCAACCCCAGGTAAGTTATGGGGCAGTAACATCACACTTTTCAAAACGTGTTTTTCAGCCCGAAATAAACGCGTTTTTTCAGGCAACTGAATCTCCTTGTAACAGCAAGGCTCAGAAGTGCCCACACACTCAGCCCTTAACCCCAGTGTACAGAAAGTGTCAAAACATGATTTTCAGCAGAAATAAACATGTTTCTGCAAGTTTGGTCAACCCCATGTAAGTTATGGGGCAGTAACATCACACTTTTCAAAACGTGTTTTTCAGCCCGAAATAAACACGTTTTTTCAGGCAACTGAATCTCCTTGTAACAGCAAGCTTCAGAAGAGCCCACACACTCAGCCCTTAACCCCAGTGTACAGAAAGTGTCAAAACGTGTTTTTCAGCAGAAATAAACATGTTTCTGCAAGTTTGGTCTACCCCATGTAAGTTATGGGGCAGTAACATCACTCTTTTCAAAACGTGTTTTTCAGCCCGAAATAAACGCGTTTTTTCAGGCAACTGAATCTACTTGTAAAAGCAAGGCTCAGAAGTGCCCACACACTCAGCCCTTAACCCCAGTGTACAGAAAGTGTCAAAACATGTTTTTCAGCAGAAATAAACATGTTTCTGCAAGTTTGGTCAACCCCATGTAAGTTATGGGGCAGTAACATCACACTTTTCAAAACGTGTTTTTCAGCCCGAAATAAACACGTTTTTTCAGGCAACTGAATCTCCTTGTAACAGCAAGCTTCAGAAGAGCCCACACACTCAGCCCTTAACCCCAGTGTACAGAAAGTGTCAAAACATGTTTTTCAGCAGAAATAAACATGTTTCTGCAAGTTTGGTCAACCCCATGTAAGTTATGGGGCAGTAACATCACACTTTTCAAAACGTGTTTTTCAGCCCGAAATAAACGCGTTTTTTCAGGCAACTGAATCTACTTGTAACAACAAGGCTCAGAAGTGCCCACACACTCAGCCCTTAACCCCAGTGTACAGAAAGTGTCAAAACATGTTTTTCAGCAGAAATAAACATGTTTCTGCAAGTTTGGTCAACCCCATGTAAGTTATGGGGCAGTAACATCACACTTTTCAAAACGTGTTTTTCAGCCCGAAATAAACACGTTTTTTCAGGCAACTGAATCTCCTTGTAACAGCAAGCTTCAGAAGTGCCCACACACTCAGCCCTTAACCCCAGTGTACAGAAAGTGTCAAAACGTGTTTTTCAGCAGAAATAAACATGTTTCTGCAAGTTTGGTCAACCCCATGTAAGTTATGGGGCAGTAACATCACACTTTTCAAAACGTGTTTTTCAGCCCGAAATAAACGCGTTTTTTCAGACAACTGAATCTCCTTGTAACAGCAAGCTTCAGAAGAGCCCACACACTCAGCCCTTAACCCCAGTGTACAGAAAGTGTCAAAACGTGTTTTTCAGCAGAAATAAACATGTTTCTGCAAGTTTGGTCAACCCCATGTAAGTTATGGGGCAGTAACATCACACTTTTCAAAACGTGTTTTTCAGCCCGAAATAAACGCGTTTTTTCAGGCAACTGAATCTCCTTGTAACAGCAAGCTTCAGAAGAGCCCACACACTCAGCCCTTAACCCCAGTGTACAGAAAGTGTCAAAACGTGTTTTTCAGCAGAAATAAACATGTTTCTGCAAGTTTGGTCAACCCCATGTATGTTATGGGGCAGTAACATCACACTTTTCAAAACGTGTTTTTCAGCCCGAAATAAACGCGTTTTTTCAGACAACTGAATCTCCTTGTAACAGCAAGCTTCAGAAGAGCCCACACACTCAGCCCTTAACCCCAGTGTACAGAAATTGTCAAAACATGTTTTTCAGCAGAAATAAACATGTTTCTGCAAGTTTGGTCAACCCCAGGTAAGTTATGGGGCAGTAACATCACACTTTTCAAAACGTGTTTTTCAGCCCGAAATAAACGCGTTTTTTCAGGCAACTGAATCTCCTTGTAACAGCAAGGCTCAGAAGTGCCCACACACTCAGCCCTTAACCCCAGTGTACAGAAAGTGTCAAAACATGATTTTCAGCAGAAATAAACATGTTTCTGCAAGTTTGGTCAACCCCATGTAAGTTATGGGGCAGTAACATCACACTTTTCAAAACGTGTTTTTCAGCCCGAAATAAACACGTTTTTTCAGGCAACTGAATCTCCTTGTAACAGCAAGCTTCAGAAGAGCCCACACACTCAGCCCTTAACCCCAGTGTACAGAAAGTGTCAAAACGTGTTTTTCAGCAGAAATAAACATGTTTCTGCAAGTTTGGTCAACCCCATGTAAGTTATGGGGCAGTAACATCACACTTTTCAAAACGTGTTTTTCAGCCCGAAATAAACGCGTTTTTTCAGGCAACTGAATCTACTTGTAAAAGCAAGGCTCAGAAGTGCCCACACACTCAGCCCTTAACCCCAGTGTACAGAAAGTGTCAAAACATGTTTTTCAGCAGAAATAAAAATGTTTCTGCAAGTTTGGTCAACCCCAGGTAAGTTATGGGGCAGTAACATCACACTTTTCAAAACGTGTTTTTCAGCCCGAAATAAACGCGTTTTTTCAGGCAACTGAATCTCCTTGTAACAGCAAGGCTCAGAAGTGCCCACACACTCAGCCCTTAACCCCAGTGTACAGAAAGTGTCAAAACATGATTTTCAGCAGAAATAAACATGTTTCTGCAAGTTTGGTCAACCCCATGTAAGTTATGGGGCAGTAACATCACACTTTTCAAAACGTGTTTTTCAGCCCGAAATAAACACGTTTTTTCAGGCAACTGAATCTCCTTGTAACAGCAAGCTTCAGAAGAGCCCACACACTCAGCCCTTAACCCCAGTGTACAGAAAGTGTCAAAACGTGTTTTTCAGCAGAAATAAACATGTTTCTGCAAGTTTGGTCAACCCCATGTAAGTTATGGGGCAGTAACATCACACTTTTCAAAACGTGTTTTTCAGCCCGAAATAAACGCGTTTTTTCAGGCAACTGAATCTACTTGTAACAACAAGGCTCAGAAGTGCCCACACACTCAGCCCTTAACCCCAGTGTACAGAAAGTGTCAAAACATGTTTTTCAGCAGAAATAAACATGTTTCTGCAAGTTTGGTCAACCCCATGTAAGTTATGGGGCAGTAACATCACACTTTTCAAAACGTGTTTTTCAGCCCGAAATAAACACGTTTTTTCAGGCAACTGAATCTCCTTGTAACAGCAAGCTTCAGAAGAGCCCACACACTCAGCCCTTAACCCCAGTGTACAGAAAGTGTCAAAACATGTTTTTCAGCAGAAATAAACATGTTTCTGCAAGTTTGGTCAACCCCATGTAAGTTATGGGGCAGTAACATCACACTTTTCAAAACGTGTTTTTCAGCCCGAAATAAACACGTTTTTTCAGGCAACTGAATCTCCTTGTAACAGCAAGCTTCAGAAGTGCCCACACACTCAGCCCTTAACCCCAGTGTACAGAAAGTGTCAAAACGTGTTTTTCAGCAGAAATAAACATGTTTCTGCAAGTTTGGTCAACCCCATGTAAGTTATGGGGCAGTAACATCACACTTTTCAAAACGTGTTTTTCAGCCCGAAATAAACGCGTTTTTTCAGACAACTGAATCTCCTTGTAACAGCAAGCTTCAGAAGAGCCCACACACTCAGCCCTTAACCCCAGTGTACAGAAAGTGTCAAAACGTGTTTTTCAGCAGAAATAAACATGTTTCTGCAAGTTTGGTCAACCCCATGTAAGTTATGGGGCAGTAACATCACACTTTTCAAAACGTGTTTTTCAGCCCGAAATAAACGCGTTTTTTCAGGCAACTGAATCTACTTGTAACAGCAAGGCTCAGAAGTGCCCACACACTCAGCCCTTAACCCCAGTGTACAGAAAGTGTCAAAACATGTTTTTCAGCAGAAATAAACATGTTTCTGCAAGTTTGGTCAACCCCATGTAAGTTATGGGGCAGTAACATCACACTTTTCAAAACGTGTTTTTCAGCCCGAAATAAACGCGTTTTTTCAGACAACTGAATCTCCTTGTAACAGCAAGCTTCAGAAGAGCCCACACACTCAGCCCTTAACCCCAGTGTACAGAGAGTGTCAAAACGTGTTTTTCAGCAGAAATAAACATGTTTCTGCAAGTTTGGTCAACCCCATGTAAGTTATGGGGCAGTAACATCACACTTTTCAAAACGTGTTTTTCAGCCCGAAATAAACGCGTTTTTTCAGACAACTGAATCTCCTTGTAACAGCAAGCTTCAGAAGAGCCCACACACTCAGCCCTTAACCCCAGTGTACAGAAAGTGTCAAAACGTGTTTTTCAGCAGAAATAAACATGTTTCTGCAAGTTTGGTCAACCCCATGTAAGTTATGGGGCAGTAACATCACACTTTTCAAAACGTGTTTTTCAGCCCGAAATAAACGCGTTTTTTCAGGCAACTGAATCTCCTTGTAACAGCAAGCTTCAGAAGAGCCCACACACTCAGCCCTTAACCCCAGTGTACAGAAAGTGTCAAAACGTGTTTTTCAGCAGAAATAAACATGTTTCTGCAAGTTTGGTCAACCCCATGTAAGTTATGGGGCAGTAACATCACACTTTTCAAAACGTGTTTTTCAGCCCGAAATAAACGCGTTTTTTCAGACAACTGAATCTCCTTGTAACAGCAAGCTTCAGAAGAGCCCACACACTCAGCCCTTAACCCCAGTGTACAGAAATTGTCAAAACATGTTTTTCAGCAGAAATAAACATGTTTCTGCAAGTTTGGTCAACCCCAGGTAAGTTATGGGGCAGTAACATCACACTTTTCAAAACGTGTTTTTCAGCCCGAAATAAACGCGTTTTTTCAGGCAACTGAATCTCCTTGTAACAGCAAGGCTCAGAAGTGCCCACACACTCAGCCCTTAACCCCAGTGTACAGAAAGTGTCAAAACATGATTTTCAGCAGAAATAAACATGTTTCTGCAAGTTTGGTCAACCCCATGTAAGTTATGGGGCAGTAACATCACACTTTTCAAAACGTGTTTTTCAGCCCGAAATAAACACGTTTTTTCAGGCAACTGAATCTCCTTGTAACAGCAAGCTTCAGAAGAGCCCACACACTCAGCCCTTAACCCCAGTGTACAGAAAGTGTCAAAACGTGTTTTTCAGCAGAAATAAACATGTTTCTGCAAGTTTGGTCAACCCCATGTAAGTTATGGGGCAGTAACATCACACTTTTCAAAACGTGTTTTTCAGCCCGAAATAAACGCGTTTTTTCAGACAACTGAATCTCCTTGTAAAAGCAAGGCTCAGAAGTGCCCACACACTCAGCCCTTAACCCCAGTGTACAGAAAGTGTCAAAACGTGTTTTTCAGCAGAAATAAACATGTTTCTGCAAGTTTGGTCAACCCCATGTAAGTTATGGGGCAGTAACATCACACTTTTCAAAACGTGTTTTTCAGCCCGAAATAAACGCGTTTTTTCAGGCAACTGAATCTCCTTGTAACAGCAAGGCTCAGAAGTGCCCACACACTCAGCCCTTAACCCCAGTGTACAGAAAGTGTCAAAACATGATTTTCAGCAGAAATAAACATGTTTCTGCAAGTTTGGGCAACCCCATGTAAGTTATGGGGCAGTAACATCACACTTTTCAAAACGTGTTTTTCAGCCCGAAATAAACACGTTTTTTCAGGCAACTGAATCTCCTTGTAACAGCAAGCTTCAGAAGAGCCCACACACTCAGCCCTTAACCCCAGTGTACAGAAAGTGTCAAAACGTGTTTTTCAGCAGAAATAAACATGTTTCTGCAAGTTTGGTCAACCCCATGTAAGTTATGGGGCAGTAACATCACACTTTTCAAAACGTGTTTTTCAGCCCGAAATAAACGCGTTTTTTCAGGCAACTGAATCTACTTGTAACAACAAGGCTCAGAAGTGCCCACACACTCAGCCCTTAACCCCAGTGTACAGAAAGTGTCAAAACATGTTTTTCAGCAGAAATAAACATGTTTCTGCAAGTTTGGTCAACCCCATGTAAGTTATGGGGCAGTAACATCACACTTTTCAAAACGTGTTTTTCAGCCCGAAATAAACACGTTTTTTCAGGCAACTGAATCTCCTTGTAACAGCAAGCTTCAGAAGAGCCCACACACTCAGCCCTTAACCCCAGTGTACAGAAAGTGTCAAAACATGTTTTTCAGCAGAAATAAACATGTTTCTGCAAGTTTGGTCAACCCCATGTAAGTTATGGGGCAGTAACATCACACTTTTCAAAACGTGTTTTTCAGCCCGAAATAAACACGTTTTTTCAGGCAACTGAATCTCCTTGTAACAGCAAGCTTCAGAAGTGCCCACACACTCAGCCCTTAACCCCAGTGTACAGAAAGTGTCAAAACGTGTTTTTCAGCAGAAATAAACATGTTTCTGCAAGTTTGGTCAACCCCATGTAAGTTATGGGGCAGTAACATCACACTTTTCAAAACGTGTTTTTCAGCCCGAAATAAACGCGTTTTTTCAGACAACTGAATCTCCTTGTAACAGCAAGCTTCAGAAGAGCCCACACACTCAGCCCTTAACCCCAGTGTACAGAAAGTGTCAAAATGTGTTTTTCAGCAGAAATAAACATGTTTCTGCAAGTTTGGTCAACCCCATGTAAGTTATGGGGCAGTAACATCACACTTTTCAAAACGTGTTTTTCAGCCCGAAATAAACGCGTTTTTTCAGGCAACTGAATCTACTTGTAACAGCAAGGCTCAGAAGTGCCCACACACTCAGCCCTTAACCCCAGTGTACAGAAAGTGTCAAAACATGTTTTTCAGCAGAAATAAACATGTTTCTGCAAGTTTGGTCAACCCCATGTAAGTTATGGGGCAGTAACATCACACTTTTCAAAACGTGTTTTTCAGCCCGAAATAAACGCGTTTTTTCAGACAACTGAATCTCCTTGTAAAAGCAAGGCTCAGAAGTGCCCACACACTCAGCCCTTAACCCCAGTGTACAGAAAGTGTCAAAACGTGTTTTTCAGCAGAAATAAACATGTTTCTGCAAGTTTGGTCAACCCCATGTAAGTTATGGGGCAGTAACATCACACTTTTCAAAACGTGTTTTTCAGCCCGAAATAAACACGTTTTTTCAGGCAACTGAATCTCCTTGTAACAGCAAGCTTCAGAAGAGCCCACACACTCAGCCCTTAACCCCAGTGTACAGAAAGTGTCAGAACGTGTTTTTCAGCAGAAATAAACATGTTTCTGCAAGTTTGGTCAACCCCATGTAAGTTATGGGGCAGTAACATCACACTTTTCAAAACGTGTTTTTCAGCCCGAAATAAACGCGTTTTTTCAGACAACTGAATCTCCTTCTAACAGCAAGCTTCAGAAGAGCCCACACACTCAGCCCTTAACCCCAGTGTACAGAAAGTGTCAAAACGTGTTTTTCAGCAGAAATAAACATGTTTCTGCAAGTTTGGTCAACCCCATGTAAGTTATGGGGCAGTAACATCACACTTTTCAAAACGTGTTTTTCAGCCCGAAATAAACGCGTTTTTTCAGACAACTGAATCTCCTTGTAAAAGCAAGGCTCAGAAGTGCCCACACACTCAGCCCTTAACCCCAGTGTACAGAAAGTGTCAAAACGTGTTTTTCAGCAGAAATAAACATGTTTCTGCAAGTTTGGTCAACCCCATGTAAGTTATGGGGCAGTAACATCACACTTTTCAAAACGTGTTTTTCAGCCCGAAATAAACACGTTTTTTCAGGCAACTGAATCTCCTTGTAACAGCAAGCTTCAGAAGAGCCCACACACTCAGCCCTTAACCCCAGTGTACAGAAAGTGTCAAAACGTGTTTTTCAGCAGAAATAAACATGTTTCTGCAAGTTTGGTCAACCCCATGTAAGTTATGGGGCAGTAACATCACACTTTTCAAAACGTGTTTTTCAGCCCGAAATAAACGCGTTTTTTCAGGCAACTGAATCTACTTGTAACAACAAGGCTCAGAAGTGCCCACACACTCAGCCCTTAACCCCAGTGTACAGAAAGTGTCAAAACATGTTTTTCAGCAGAAATAAACATGTTTCTGCAAGTTTGGTCAACCCCATGTAAGTTATGGGGCAGTAACATCACACTTTTCAAAACGTGTTTTTCAGCCCGAAATAAACACGTTTTTTCAGGCAACTGAATCTCCTTGTAACAGCAAGCTTCAGAAGAGCCCACACACTCAGCCCTTAACCCCAGTGTACAGAAAGTGTCAAAACATGTTTTTCAGCAGAAATAAACATGTTTCTGCAAGTTTGGTCAACCCCATGTAAGTTATGGGGCAGTAACATCACATTTTTCAAAACGTGTTTTTCAGCCCGAAATAAACGCGTTTTTTCAGACAACTGAATCTCCTTGTAACAGCAAGGCTCAGAAGAGCCCACACACTCAGCCCTTAACCCCAGTGTACAGAAAGTGTCAAAACGTGTTTTTCAGCAGAAATAAACATGTTTCTGCAAGTTTGGTCAACCCCATGTAAGTTATGGGGCAGTAACATCACACTTTTCAAAACGTGTTTTTCAGCCCGAAATAAACGCGTTTTTTCAGACAACTGAATCTCCTTGTAAAAGCAAGGCTCAGAAGTGCCCACACACTCAGCCCTTAACCCCAGTGTACAGAAAGTGTCAAAACGTGTTTTTCAGCAGAAATAAACATGTTTCTGCAAGTTTGGTCAACCCCATGTAAGTTATGGGGCAGTAACATCACACTTTTCAAAACGTGTTTTTCAGCCCGAAATAAACACGTTTTTTCAGGCAACTGAATCTCCTTGTAACAGCAAGCTTCAGAAGAGCCCACACACTCAGTCCTTAACCCCAGTGTACAGAAAGTGTCAAAACGTGTTTTTCAGCAGAAATAAACATGTTTCTGCAAGTTTGGTCAACCCCATGTAAGTTATGGGGCAGTAACATCACACTTTTCAAAACGTGTTTTTCAGCCCGAAATAAACGCGTTTTTTCAGGCAACTGAATCTACTTGTAACAACAAGGCTCAGAAGTGCCCACACACTCAGCCCTTAACCCCAGTGTACAGAAAGTGTCAAAACATGTTTTTCAGCAGAAATAAACATGTTTCTGCAAGTTTGGTCAACCCCATGTAAGTTATGGGGCAGTAACATCACACTTTTCAAAACGTGTTTTTCAGCCCGAAATAAACACGTTTTTTCAGGCAACTGAATCTCCTTGTAACAGCAAGCTTCAGAAGAGCCCACACACTCAGCCCTTAACCCCAGTGTACAGAAAGTGTCAAAACGTGTTTTTCAGCAGAAATAAACATGTTTCTGCAAGTTTGGTCAACCCCATGTAAGTTATGGGGCAGTAACATCACTCTTTTCAAAACGTGTTTTTCAGCCCGAAATAAACACGTTTTTTCAGGCAACTGAATCTCCTTGTAACAGCAAGCTTCAGAAGAGCCCACACACTCAGCCCTTAACCCCAGTGTACAGAAAGTGTCAAAACATGTTTTTCAGCAGAAATAAACATGTTTCTGCAAGTTTGGTCAACCCCAGGTAAGTTATGGGGCAGTAACATCACACTTTTCAAAACGTGTTTTTCAGCCCGAAATAAACGCGTTTTTTCAGACAACTGAATCTCCTTGTAACAGCAAGCTTCAGAAGAGCCCACACACTCAGCCCTTAACCCCAGTGTACAGAAAGTGTCAAAACATGTTTTTCAGCAGAAATAAACATGTTTCTGCAAGTTTGGTCAACCCCAGGTAAGTTATGGGGCAGTAACATCACACTTTTCAAAACGTGTTTTTCAGCCCGAAATAAAGCGTTTTTTCAGGCAACTGAATCTCCTTGTAACAGCAAGGCTCAGAAGTGCCCACACACTCAGCCCTTAACCCCAGTGTACAGAAAGTGTCAAAACATGATTTTCAGCAGAAATAAACATGTTTCTGCAAGTTTGGTCAACCCCATGTAAGTTATGGGGCAGTAACATCACACTTTTCAAAACGTGTTTTTCAGCCCGAAATAAACGCGTTTTTTCAGGCAACTGAATCTACTTGTAAAAGCAAGGCTCAGAAGTGCCCACACACTCAGCCCTTAACCCCAGTGTACAGAAAGTGTCAAAACATGTTTTTCAGCAGAAATAAACATGTTTCTGCAAGTTTGGTCAACCCCATGTAAGTTATGGGGCAGTAACATCACACTTTTCAAAACGTGTTTTTCAGCCCGAAATAAACACGTTTTTTCAGGCAACTGAATCTCCTTGTAACAGCAAGCTTCAGAAGAGCCCACACACTCAGCCCTTAACCCCAGTGTACAGAAAGTGTCAAAACGTGTTTTTCAGCAGAAATAAACATGTTTCTGCAAGTTTGGTCAACCCCATGTAAGTTATGGGGCAGTAACATCACACTTTTCAAAACGTGTTTTTCAGCCCGAAATAAACGCGTTTTTTCAGACAACTGAATCTCCTTGTAAAAGCAAGGCTCAGAAGTGCCCACACACTCAGCCCTTAACCCCAGTGTACAGAAAGTGTCAAAACGTGTTTTTCAGCAGAAATAAACATGTTTCTGCAAGTTTGGTCAACCCCATGTAAGTTATGGGGCAGTAACATCACACTTTTCAAAACGTGTTTTTCAGCCCGAAATAAACACGTTTTTTCAGGCAACTGAATCTCCTTGTAACAGCAAGCTTCAGAAGAGCCCACACACTCAGCCCTTAACCCCAGTGTACAGAAAGTGTCAAAACGTGTTTTTCAGCAGAAATAAACATGTTTCTGCAAGTTTGGTCAACCCCATGTAAGTTATGGGGCAGTAACATCACACTTTTCAAAACGTGTTTTTCAGCCCGAAATAAACGCGTTTTTTCAGGCAACTGAATCTACTTGTAACAACAAGGCTCAGAAGTGCCCACACACTCAGCCCTTAACCCCAGTGTACAGAAAGTGTCAAAACATGTTTTTCAGCAGAAATAAACATGTTTCTGCAAGTTTGGTCAACCCCATGTAAGTTATGGGGCAGTAACATCACACTTTTCAAAACGTGTTTTTCAGCCCGAAATAAACACGTTTTTTCAGGCAACTGAATCTCCTTGTAACAGCAAGCTTCAGAAGAGCCCACACACTCAGCCCTTAACCCCAGTGTACAGAAAGTGTCAAAACATGTTTTTCAGCAGAAATAAACATGTTTCTGCAAGTTTGGTCAACCCCAGGTAAGTTATGGGGCAGTAACATCACACTTTTCAAAACGTGTTTTTCAGCCCGAAATAAAGCGTTTTTTCAGGCAACTGAATCTCCTTGTAACAGCAAGGCTCAGAAGTGCCCACACACTCAGCCCTTAACCCCAGTGTACAGAAAGTGTCAAAACATGATTTTCAGCAGAAATAAACATGTTTCTGCAAGTTTGGTCAACCCCATGTAAGTTATGGGGCAGTAACATCACACTTTTCAAAACGTGTTTTTCAGCCCGAAATAAACACGTTTTTTCAGGCAACTGAATCTCCTTGTAACAGCAAGCTTCAGAAGAGCCCACACACTCAGCCCTTAACCCCAGTGTACAGAAAGTGTCAAAACGTGTTTTTCAGCAGAAATAAACATGTTTCTGCAAGTTTGGTCAACCCCATGTAAGTTATGGGGCAGTAACATCACTCTTTTCAAAACGTGTTTTTCAGCCCGAAATAAACGCGTTTTTTCAGGCAACTGAATCTACTTGTAAAAGCAAGGCTCAGAAGTGCCCACACACTCAGCCCTTAACCCCAGTGTACAGAAAGTGTCAAAACATGTTTTTCAGCAGAAATAAACATGTTTCTGCAAGTTTGGTCAACCCCATGTAAGTTATGGGGCAGTAACATCACTCTTTTCAAAACGTGTTTTTCAGCCCGAAATAAACACGTTTTTTCAGGCAACTGAATCTCCTTGTAACAGCAAGCTTCAGAAGAGCCCACACACTCAGCCCTTAACCCCAGTGTACAGAAAGTGTCAAAACATGTTTTTCAGCAGAAATAAACATGTTTCTGCAAGTTTGGTCAACCCCAGGTAAGTTATGGGGCAGTAACATCACACTTTTCAAAACGTGTTTTTCAGCCCGAAATAAACGCGTTTTTTCAGACAACTGAATCTCCTTGTAACAGCAAGCTTCAGAAGAGCCCACACACTCAGCCCTTAACCCCAGTGTACAGAAAGTGTCAAAACATGTTTTTCAGCAGAAATAAACATGTTTCTGCAAGTTTGGTCAACCCCAGGTAAGTTATGGGGCAGTAACATCACACTTTTCAAAACGTGTTTTTCAGCCCGAAATAAAGCGTTTTTTCAGGCAACTGAATCTCCTTGTAACAGCAAGGCTCAGAAGTGCCCACACACTCAGCCCTTAACCCCAGTGTACAGAAAGTGTCAAAACATGATTTTCAGCAGAAATAAACATGTTTCTGCAAGTTTGGTCAACCCCATGTAAGTTATGGGGCAGTAACATCACACTTTTCAAAACGTGTTTTTCAGCCCGAAATAAACGCGTTTTTTCAGGCAACTGAATCTACTTGTAAAAGCAAGGCTCAGAAGTGCCCACAAACTCAGCCCTTAACCCCAGTGTACAGAAAGTGTCAAAACATGTTTTTCAGCAGAAATAAACATGTTTCTGCAAGTTTGGTCAACCCCATGTAAGTTATGGGGCAGTAACATCACACTTTTCAAAACGTGTTTTTCAGCCCGAAATAAACACGTTTTTTCAGGCAACTGAATCTCCTTGTAACAGCAAGCTTCAGAAGAGCCCACACACTCAGCCCTTAACCCCAGTGTACAGAAAGTGTCAAAACGTGTTTTTCAGCAGAAATAAACATGTTTCTGCAAGTTTGGTCAACCCCATGTAAGTTATGGGGCAGTAACATCACACTTTTCAAAACGTGTTTTTCAGCCCGAAATAAACGCGTTTTTTCAGACAACTGAATCTCCTTGTAAAAGCAAGGCTCAGAAGTGCCCACACACTCAGCCCTTAACCCCAGTGTACAGAAAGTGTCAAAACGTGTTTTTCAGCAGAAATAAACATGTTTCTGCAAGTTTGGTCAACCCCATGTAAGTTATGGGGCAGTAACATCACACTTTTCAAAACGTGTTTTTCAGCCCGAAATAAACACGTTTTTTCAGGCAACTGAATCTCCTTGTAACAGCAAGCTTCAGAAGAGCCCACACACTCAGCCCTTAACCCCAGTGTACAGAAAGTGTCAAAACGTGTTTTTCAGCAGAAATAAACATGTTTCTGCAAGTTTGGTCAACCCCATGTAAGTTATGGGGCAGTAACATCACACTTTTCAAAACGTGTTTTTCAGCCCGAAATAAACGCGTTTTTTCAGGCAACTGAATCTACTTGTAACAACAAGGCTCAGAAGTGCCCACACACTCAGCCCTTAACCCCAGTGTACAGAAAGTGTCAAAACATGTTTTTCAGCAGAAATAAACATGTTTCTGCAAGTTTGGTCAACCCCATGTAAGTTATGGGGCAGTAACATCACTCTTTTCAAAACGTGTTTTTCAGCCCGAAATAAACACGTTTTTTCAGGCAACTGAATCTCCTTGTAACAGCAAGCTTCAGAAGAGCCCACACACTCAGCCCTTAACCCCAGTGTACAGAAAGTGTCAAAACATGTTTTTCAGCAGAAATAAACATGTTTCTGCAAGTTTGGTCAACCCCAGGTAAGTTATGGGGCAGTAACATCACACTTTTCAAAACGTGTTTTTCAGCCCGAAATAAACGCGTTTTTTCAGACAACTGAATCTCCTTGTAACAGCAAGCTTCAGAAGAGCCCACACACTCAGCCCTTAACCCCAGTGTACAGAAAGTGTCAAAACATGTTTTTCAGCAGAAATAAACATGTTTCTGCAAGTTTGGTCAACCCCAGGTAAGTTATGGGGCAGTAACATCACACTTTTCAAAACGTGTTTTTCAGCCCGAAATAAAGCGTTTTTTCAGGCAACTGAATCTCCTTGTAACAGCAAGGCTCAGAAGTGCCCACACACTCAGCCCTTAACCCCAGTGTACAGAAAGTGTCAAAACATGATTTTCAGCAGAAATAAACATGTTTCTGCAAGTTTGGTCAACCCCATGTAAGTTATGGGGCAGTAACATCACACTTTTCAAAACGTGTTTTTCAGCCCGAAATAAACACGTTTTTTCAGGCAACTGAATCTCCTTGTAACAGCAAGCTTCAGAAGAGCCCACACACTCAGCCCTTAACCCCAGTGTACAGAAAGTGTCAAAACGTGTTTTTCAGCAGAAATAAACATGTTTCTGCAAGTTTGGTCAACCCCATGTAAGTTATGGGGCAGTAACATCACTCTTTTCAAAACGTGTTTTTCAGCCCGAAATAAACGCGTTTTTTCAGGCAACTGAATCTACTTGTAAAAGCAAGGCTCAGAAGTGCCCACACACTCAGCCCTTAACCCCAGTGTACAGAAAGTGTCAAAACATGTTTTTCAGCAGAAATAAACATGTTTCTGCAAGTTTGGTCAACCCCATGTAAGTTATGGGGCAGTAACATCACACTTTTCAAAACGTGTTTTTCAGCCCGAAATAAACACGTTTTTTCAGGCAACTGAATCTCCTTGTAACAGCAAGCTTCAGAAGAGCCCACACACTCAGCCCTTAACCCCAGTGTACAGAAAGTGTCAAAACGTGTTTTTCAGCAGAAATAAACATGTTTCTGCAAGTTTGGTCAACCCCATGTAAGTTATGGGGCAGTAACATCACACTTTTCAAAACGTGTTTTTCAGCCCGAAATAAACGCGTTTTTTCAGGCAACTGAATCTACTTGTAACAACAAGGCTCAGAAGTGCCCACACACTCAGCCCTTAACCCCAGTGTACAGAAAGTGTCAAAACGTGTTTTTCAGCAGAAATAAACATGTTTCTGCAAGTTTGGTCAACCCCATGTAAGTTATGGGGCAGTAACATCACACTTTTCAAAACGTGTTTTTCAGCCCGAAATAAACGCGTTTTTTCAGGCAACTGAATCTACTTGTAACAACAAGGCTCAGAAGTGCCCACACACTCAGCCCTTAACCCCAGTGTACAGAAAGTGTCAAAACATGTTTTTCAGCAGAAATAAACATGTTTCTGCAAGTTTGGTCAACCCCATGTAAGTTATGGGGCAGTAACATCACACTTTTCAAAACGTGTTTTTCAGCCCGAAATAAACACGTTTTTTCAGGCAACTGAATCTCCTTGTAACAGCAAGCTTCAGAAGAGCCCACACACTCAGCCCTTAACCCCAGTGTACAGAAAGTGTCAAAACATGTTTTTCAGCAGAAATAAACATGTTTCTGCAAGTTTGGTCAACCCCATGTAAGTTATGGGGCAGTAACATCACACTTTTCAAAACGTGTTTTTCAGCCCGAAATAAACACGTTTTTTCAGGCAACTGAATCTCCTTGTAACAGCAAGCTTCAGAAGTGCCCACACACTCAGCCCTTAACCCCAGTGTACAGAAAGTGTCAAAACGTGTTTTTCAGCAGAAATAAACATGTTTCTGCAAGTTTGGTCAACCCCATGTAAGTTATGGGGCAGTAACATCACACTTTTCAAAACGTGTTTTTCAGCCCGAAATAAACGCGTTTTTTCAGACAACTGAATCTCCTTGTAACAGCAAGCTTCAGAAGAGCCCACACACTCAGCCCTTAACCCCAGTGTACAGAAAGTGTCAAAACGTGTTTTTCAGCAGAAATAAACATGTTTCTGCAAGTTTGGTCAACCCCATGTAAGTTATGGGGCAGTAACATCACACTTTTCAAAACGTGTTTTTCAGCCCGAAATAAACGCGTTTTTTCAGACAACTGAATCTCCTTGTAAAAGCAAGGCTCAGAAGTGCCCACACACTCAGCCCTTAACCCCAGTGTACAGAAAGTGTCAAAACGTGTTTTTCAGCAGAAATAAACATGTTTCTGCAAGTTTGGTCAACCCCATGTAAGTTATGGGGCAGTAACATCACACTTTTCAAAACGTGTTTTTCAGCCCGAAATAAACACGTTTTTTCAGGCAACTGAATCTCCTTGTAACAGCAAGCTTCAGAAGAGCCCACACACTCAGCCCTTAACCCCAGTGTACAGAAAGTGTCAAAACGTGTTTTTCAGCAGAAATAAACATGTTTCTGCAAGTTTGGTCAACCCCATGTAAGTTATGGGGCAGTAACATCACACTTTTCAAAACGTGTTTTTCAGCCCGAAATAAACGCGTTTTTTCAGGCAACTGAATCTACTTGTAACAACAAGGCTCAGAAGTGCCCACACACTCAGCCCTTAACCCCAGTGTACAGAAAGTGTCAAAACATGTTTTTCAGCAGAAATAAACATGTTTCTGCAAGTTTGGTCAACCCCATGTAAGTTATGGGGCAGTAACATCACTCTTTTCAAAACGTGTTTTTCAGCCCGAAATAAACACGTTTTTTCAGGCAACTGAATCTCCTTGTAACAGCAAGCTTCAGAAGAGCCCACACACTCAGCCCTTAACCCCAGTGTACAGAAAGTGTCAAAACATGTTTTTCAGCAGAAATAAACATGTTTCTGCAAGTTTGGTCAACCCCAGGTAAGTTATGGGGCAGTAACATCACACTTTTCAAAACGTGTTTTTCAGCCCGAAATAAACGCGTTTTTTCAGACAACTGAATCTCCTTGTAACAGCAAGCTTCAGAAGAGCCCACACACTCAGCCCTTAACCCCAGTGTACAGAAAGTGTCAAAACATGTTTTTCAGCAGAAATAAACATGTTTCTGCAAGTTTGGTCAACCCCAGGTAAGTTATGGGGCAGTAACATCACACTTTTCAAAACGTGTTTTTCAGCCCGAAATAAAGCGTTTTTTCAGGCAACTGAATCTCCTTGTAACAGCAAGGCTCAGAAGTGCCCACACACTCAGCCCTTAACCCCAGTGTACAGAAAGTGTCAAAACATGATTTTCAGCAGAAATAAACATGTTTCTGCAAGTTTGGTCAACCCCATGTAAGTTATGGGGCAGTAACATCACACTTTTCAAAACGTGTTTTTCAGCCCGAAATAAACACGTTTTTTCAGGCAACTGAATCTCCTTGTAACAGCAAGCTTCAGAAGAGCCCACACACTCAGCCCTTAACCCCAGTGTACAGAAAGTGTCAAAACGTGTTTTTCAGCAGAAATAAACATGTTTCTGCAAGTTTGGTCAACCCCATGTAAGTTATGGGGCAGTAACATCACTCTTTTCAAAACGTGTTTTTCAGCCCGAAATAAACGCGTTTTTTCAGGCAACTGAATCTACTTGTAAAAGCAAGGCTCAGAAGTGCCCACACACTCAGCCCTTAACCCCAGTGTACAGAAAGTGTCAAAACATGTTTTTCAGCAGAAATAAACATGTTTCTGCAAGTTTGGTCAACCCCATGTAAGTTATGGGGCAGTAACATCACACTTTTCAAAACGTGTTTTTCAGCCCGAAATAAACACGTTTTTTCAGGCAACTGAATCTCCTTGTAACAGCAAGCTTCAGAAGAGCCCACACACTCAGCCCTTAACCCCAGTGTACAGAAAGTGTCAAAACGTGTTTTTCAGCAGAAATAAACATGTTTCTGCAAGTTTGGTCAACCCCATGTAAGTTATGGGGCAGTAACATCACACTTTTCAAAACGTGTTTTTCAGCCCGAAATAAACGCGTTTTTTCAGGCAACTGAATCTACTTGTAACAACAAGGCTCAGAAGTGCCCACACACTCAGCCCTTAACCCCAGTGTACAGAAAGTGTCAAAACGTGTTTTTCAGCAGAAATAAACATGTTTCTGCAAGTTTGGTCAACCCCATGTAAGTTATGGGGCAGTAACATCACACTTTTCAAAACGTGTTTTTCAGCCCGAAATAAACGCGTTTTTTCAGGCAACTGAATCTACTTGTAACAACAAGGCTCAGAAGTGCCCACACACTCAGCCCTTAACCCCAGTGTACAGAAAGTGTCAAAACATGTTTTTCAGCAGAAATAAACATGTTTCTGCAAGTTTGGTCAACCCCATGTAAGTTATGGGGCAGTAACATCACACTTTTCAAAACGTGTTTTTCAGCCCGAAATAAACACGTTTTTTCAGGCAACTGAATCTCCTTGTAACAGCAAGCTTCAGAAGAGCCCACACACTCAGCCCTTAACCCCAGTGTACAGAAAGTGTCAAAACATGTTTTTCAGCAGAAATAAACATGTTTCTGCAAGTTTGGTCAACCCCATGTAAGTTATGGGGCAGTAACATCACACTTTTCAAAACGTGTTTTTCAGCCCGAAATAAACACGTTTTTTCAGGCAACTGAATCTCCTTGTAACAGCAAGCTTCAGAAGTGCCCACACACTCAGCCCTTAACCCCAGTGTACAGAAAGTGTCAAAACGTGTTTTTCAGCAGAAATAAACATGTTTCTGCAAGTTTGGTCAACCCCATGTAAGTTATGGGGCAGTAACATCACACTTTTCAAAACGTGTTTTTCAGCCCGAAATAAACGCGTTTTTTCAGACAACTGAATCTCCTTGTAACAGCAAGCTTCAGAAGAGCCCACACACTCAGCCCTTAACCCCAGTGTACAGAAAGTGTCAAAACGTGTTTTTCAGCAGAAATAAACATGTTTCTGCAAGTTTGGTCAACCCCATGTAAGTTATGGGGCAGTAACATCACACTTTTCAAAACGTGTTTTTCAGCCCGAAATAAACGCGTTTTTTCAGGCAACTGAATCTACTTGTAACAGCAAGGCTCAGAAGTGCCCACACACTCAGCCCTTAACCCCAGTGTACAGAAAGTGTCAAAACATGTTTTTCAGCAGAAATAAACATGTTTCTGCAAGTTTGGTCAACCCCATGTAAGTTATGGGGCAGTAACATCACACTTTTCAAAACGTGTTTTTCAGCCCGAAATAAACGCGTTTTTTCAGACAACTGAATCTCCTTGTAACAGCAAGCTTCAGAAGAGCCCACACACTCAGCCCTTAACCCCAGTGTACAGAAAGTGTCAAAACGTGTTTTTCAGCAGAAATAAACATGTTTCTGCAAGTTTGGTCAACCCCATGTAAGTTATGGGGCAGTAACATCACACTTTTCAAAACGTGTTTTTCAGCCCGAAATAAACGCGTTTTTTCAGGCAACTGAATCTCCTTGTAACAGCAAGCTTCAGAAGAGCCCACACACTCAGCCCTTAACCCCAGTGTACAGAAAGTGTCAAAACGTGTTTTTCAGCAGAAATAAACATGTTTCTGCAAGTTTGGTCAACCCCATGTAAGTTATGGGGCAGTAACATCACACTTTTCAAAACGTGTTTTTCAGCCCGAAATAAACGCGTTTTTTCAGACAACTGAATCTCCTTGTAACAGCAAGCTTCAGAAGAGCCCACACACTCAGCCCTTAACCCCAGTGTACAGAAATTGTCAAAACATGTTTTTCAGCAGAAATAAACATGTTTCTGCAAGTTTGGTCAACCCCAGGTAAGTTATGGGGCAGTAACATCACACTTTTCAAAACGTGGTTTTCAGCCCGAAATAAACGCGTTTTTTCAGGCAACTGAATCTCCTTGTAACAGCAAGCTTCAGAAGAGCCCACACACTCAGCCCTTAACCCCAGTGTACAGAAAGTGTCAAAACGTGTTTTTCAGCAGAAATAAACATGTTTCTGCAAGTTTGGTCAACCCCATGTAAGTTATGGGGCAGTAACATCACTCTTTTCAAAACGTGTTTTTCAGCCCGAAATAAACACGTTTTTTCAGGCAACTGAATCTCCTTGTAACAGCAAGCTTCAGAAGAGCCCACACACTCAGCCCTTAACCCCAGTGTACAGAAAGTGTCAAAACATGTTTTTCAGCAGAAATAAACATGTTTCTGCAAGTTTGGTCAACCCCAGGTAAGTTATGGGGCAGTAACATCACACTTTTCAAAACGTGTTTTTCAGCCCGAAATAAACGCGTTTTTTCAGACAACTGAATCTCCTTGTAACAGCAAGCTTCAGAAGAGCCCACACACTCAGCCCTTAACCCCAGTGTACAGAAAGTGTCAAAACATGTTTTTCAGCAGAAATAAACATGTTTCTGCAAGTTTGGTCAACCCCAGGTAAGTTATGGGGCAGTAACATCACACTTTTCAAAACGTGTTTTTCAGCCCGAAATAAAGCGTTTTTTCAGGCAACTGAATCTACTTGTAACAACAAGGCTCAGAAGTGCCCACACACTCAGCCCTTAACCCCAGTGTACAGAAATTGTCAAAACATGTTTTTCAGCAGAAATAAACATGTTTCTGCAAGTTTGGTCAACCCCATGTAAGTTATGGGGCAGTAACATCACACTTTTCAAAACGTGTTTTTCAGGCGAAATAAACACGTTTTTTCAGGCAACTGAATCTCCTTGTAACAGCAAGCTTCAGAAGAGCCCACACACTCAGCCCTTAACCCCAGTGTACAGAAATTGTCAAAACATGTTTTTCAGCAGAAATAAACATGTTTCTGCAAGTTTGGTCAACCCCAGGTAAGTTATGGGACAGTAACATCACACTTTTCAAAACGTGTTTTTCAGCCCGAAATAAACGCGTTTTTTCAGGCAACTGAATCTCCTTGTAACAGCAAGGCTCAGAAGTGCCCACACACTCAGCCCTTAACCCCAGTGTACAGAAAGTGTCAAAACATGATTTTCAGCAGAAATAAACATGTTTCTGCAAGTTTGGTCAACCCCATGTAAGTTATGGGGCAGTAACATCACACTTTTCAAAACGTGTTTTTCAGCCCGAAATAAACACGTTTTTTCAGGCAACTGAATCTCCTTGTAACAGCAAGCTTCAGAAGAGCCCACACACTCAGCCCTTAACCCCAGTGTACAGAAAGTGTCAAAACGTGTTTTTCAGCAGAAATAAACATGTTTCTGCAAGTTTGGTCAACCCCATGTAAGTTATGGGGCAGTAACATCACTCTTTTCAAAACGTGTTTTTCAGCCCGAAATAAACGCGTTTTTTCAGGCAACTGAATCTCCTTGTAACAGCAAGCTTCAGAAGAGCCCACACACTCAGCCCTTAACCCCAGTGTACAGAAAGTGTCAAAACGTGTTTTTCAGCAGAAATAAACATGTTTCTGCAAGTTTGGTCAACCCCATGTAAGTTATGGGGCAGTAACATCACACTTTTCAAAACGTGTTTTTCAGCCCGAAATAAACGCGTTTTTTCAGACAACTGAATCTCCTTGTAACAGCAAGCTTCAGAAGAGCCCACACACTCAGCCCTTAACCCCAGTGTACAGAAAGTGTCAAAACGTGTTTTTCAGCAGAAATAAACATGTTTCTGCAAGTTTGGTCAACCCCATGTAAGTTATGGGGCAGTAACATCACACTTTTCAAAACGTGTTTTTCAGCCCGAAATAAACGCGTTTTTTCAGGCAACTGAATCTACTTGTAACAGCAAGGCTCAGAAGTGCCCACACACTCAGCCCTTAACCCCAGTGTACAGAAAGTGTCAAAACATGTTTTTCAGCAGAAATAAACATGTTTCTGCAAGTTTGGTCAACCCCATGTAAGTTATGGGGCAGTAACATCACACTTTTCAAAACGTGTTTTTCAGCCCGAAATAAACGCGTTTTTTCAGACAACTGAATCTCCTTGTAACAGCAAGCTTCAGAAGAGCCCACACACTCAGCCCTTAACCCCAGTGTACAGAAAGTGTCAAAACGTGTTTTTCAGCAGAAATAAACATGTTTCTGCAAGTTTGGTCAACCCCATGTAAGTTATGGGGCAGTAACATCACACTTTTCAAAACGTGTTTTTCAGCCCGAAATAAACGCGTTTTTTCAGGCAACTGAATCTCCTTGTAACAGCAAGCTTCAGAAGAGCCCACACACTCAGCCCTTAACCCCAGTGTACAGAAAGTGTCAAAACGTGTTTTTCAGCAGAAATAAACATGTTTCTGCAAGTTTGGTCAACCCCATGTAAGTTATGGGGCAGTAACATCACACTTTTCAAAACGTGTTTTTCAGCCCGAAATAAACGCGTTTTTTCAGACAACTGAATCTCCTTGTAACAGCAAGCTTCAGAAGAGCCCACACACTCAGCCCTTAACCCCAGTGTACAGAAATTGTCAAAACATGTTTTTCAGCAGAAATAAACATGTTTCTGCAAGTTTGGTCAACCCCAGGTAAGTTATGGGGCAGTAACATCACACTTTTCAAAACGTGGTTTTCAGCCCGAAATAAACGCGTTTTTTCAGGCAACTGAATCTCCTTGTAACAGCAAGCTTCAGAAGAGCCCACACACTCAGCCCTTAACCCCAGTGTACAGAAAGTGTCAAAACTTGTTTTTCAGCAGAAATAAACATGTTTCTGCAAGTTTGGTCAACCCCATGTAAGTTATGGGGCAGTAACATCACACTTTTCAAAACGTGTTTTTCAGCCCGAAATAAACGCGTTTTTTCAGGCAACTGAATCTCCTTGTAACAGCAAGCTTCAGAAGAGCCCACACACTCAGCCCTTAACCCCAGTGTACAGAAAGTGTCAAAACGTGTTTTTCAGCAGAAATAAACATGTTTCTGCAAGTTTGGTCAACCCCATGTAAGTTATGGGGCAGTAACATCACACTTTTCAAAACGTGGTTTTCAGCCCGAAATAAACGCGTTTTTTCAGACAACTGAATCTCCTTGTAACAGCAAGCTTCAGAAGAGCCCACACACTCAGCCCTTAACCCCAGTGTACAGAAAGTGTCAAAACGTGTTTTTCAGCAGAAATAAACATGTTTCTGCAAGTTTGGTCAACCCCATGTAAGTTATGGGGCAGTAACATCACACTTTTCAAAACGTGTTTTTCAGCCCGAAATAAACGCGTTTTTTCAGGCAACTGAATCTCCTTGTAACAGCAAGCTTCAGAAGAGCCCACACACTCAGCCCTTAACCCCAGTGTACAGAAAGTGTCAAAACGTGTTTTTCAGCAGAAATAAACATGTTTCTGCAAGTTTGGTCAACCCCATGTAAGTTATGGGGCAGTAACATCACACTTTTCAAAACGTGGTTTTCAGCCCGAAATAAACGCGTTTTTTCAGACAACTGAATCTCCTTGTAACAGCAAGCTTCAGAAGAGCCCACACACTCAGCCCTTAACCCCAGTGTACAGAAAGTGTCAAAACGTGTTTTTCAGCAGAAATAAACATGTTTCTGCAAGTTTGGTCAACCCCATGTAAGTTATGGGGCAGTAACATCACACTTTTCAAAACGTGTTTTTCAGCCCGAAATAAACGCGTTTTTTCAGACAACTGAATCTCCTTGTAACAGCAAGCTTCAGAAGAGCCCACACACTCAGCCCTTAACCCCAGTGTACAGAAATTGTCAAAACATGTTTTTCAGCAGAAATAAACATGTTTCTGCAAGTTTGGTCAACCGCAGGTAAGTTATGGGGCAGTAACATCACACTTTTCAAAACGTGTTTTTCAGCCCGAAATAAACGCGTTTTTTCAGGCAACTGAATCTCCTTGTAACAGCAAGGCTCAGAAGAGCCCACACACTCAGCCCTTAACCCCAGTGTACAGAAAGTGTCAAAACGTGTTTTTCAGCAGAAATAAACATGTTTCTGCAAGTTTGGTCAACCCCATGTAAGTTATGGGGCAGTAACATCACACTTTTCAAAACGTGTTTTTCAGCCCGAAATAAACGCGTTTTTTCAGACAACTGAATCTCCTTGTAACAGCAAGCTTCAGAAGAGCCCACACACTCAGCCCTTAACCCCAGTGTACAGAAATTGTCAAAACATGTTTTTCAGCAGAAATAAACATGTTTCTGCAAGTTTGGTCAACCCCAGGTAAGTTATGGGGCAGTAACATCACACTTTTCAAAACGTGTTTTTCAGCCCGAAATAAACGCGTTTTTTCAGGCAACTGAATCTCCTTGTAACAGCAAGGCTCAGAAGTGCCCACACACTCAGCCCTTAACCCCAGTGTACAGAAAGTGTCAAAACATGATTTTCAGCAGAAATAAACATGTTTCTGCAAGTTTGGTCAACCCCATGTAAGTTATGGGGCAGTAACATCACACTTTTCAAAACGTGTTTTTCAGCCCGAAATAAACGCGTTTTTTCAGACAACTGAATCTCCTTGTAACAGCAAGCTTCAGAAGAGCCCACACACTCAGCCCTTAACCCCAGTGTACAGAAAGTGTCAAAACGTGTTTTTCAGCAGAAATAAACATGTTTCTGCAAGTTTGGTCAACCCCATGTAAGTTATGGGGCAGTAACATCACACTTTTCAAAACGTGTTTTTCAGCCCGAAATAAACGCGTTTTTTCAGACAACTGAATCTCCTTGTAAAAGCAAGGCTCAGAAGTGCCCACACACTCAGCCCTTAACCCCAGTGTACAGAAAGTGTCAAAACGTGTTTTTCAGCAGAAATAAACATGTTTCTGCAAGTTTGGTCAACCCCATGTAAGTTATGGGGCAGTAACATCACACTTTTCAAAACGTGTTTTTCAGCCCGAAATAAACACGTTTTTTCAGGCAACTGAATCTCCTTGTAACAGCAAGCTTCAGAAGAGCCCACACACTCAGCCCTTAACCCCAGTGTACAGAAAGTGTCAAAACGTGTTTTTCAGCAGAAATAAACATGTTTCTGCAAGTTTGGTCAACCCCATGTAAGTTATGGGGCAGTAACATCACACTTTTCAAAACGTGTTTTTCAGCCCGAAATAAACGCGTTTTTTCAGGCAACTGAATCTACTTGTAAAAGCAAGGCTCAGAAGTGCCCACACACTCACCCCTTAACCCCAGTGTACAGAAAGTGTCAAAACGTGTTTTTCAGCAGAAATAAACATGTTTCTGCAAGTTTGGTCAACCCCATGTAAGTTATGGGGCAGTAACATCACATTTTTCAAAACGTGTTTTTCAGCCCGAAATAAACGCGTTTTTTCAGACAACTGAATCTCCTTGTAACAGCAAGGCTCAGAAGAGCCCACACACTCAGCCCTTAACCCCAGTGTACAGAAAATGTCAAAACGTGTTTTTCAGCAGAAATAAACATGTTTCTGCAAGTTTGGTCAACCCCATGTAAGTTATGGGGCAGTAACATCACACTTTTCAAAACGTGTTTTTCAGCCCGAAATAAACGCGTTTTTTCAGGCAACTGAATCTACTTGTAACAACAAGGCTCAGAAGTGCCCACACACTCAGCCCTTAACCCCAGTGTACAGAAAGTGTCAAAACATGTTTTTCAGCAGAAATAAACATGTTTCTGCAAGTTTGGTCAACCCCATGTAAGTTATGGGGCAGTAACATCACACTTTTCAAAACGTGTTTTTCAGCCCGAAATAAACACGTTTTTTCAGGCAACTGAATCTCCTTGTAACAGCAAGCTTCAGAAGAGCCCACACACTCAGCCCTTAACCCCAGTGTACAGAAAGTGTCAAAACATGTTTTTCAGCAGAAATAAACATGTTTCTGCAAGTTTGGTCAACCCCATGTAAGTTATGGGGCAGTAACATCACATTTTTCAAAACGTGTTTTTCAGCCCGAAATAAACGCGTTTTTTCAGACAACTGAATCTCCTTGTAACAGCAAGGCTCAGAAGAGCCCACACACTCAGCCCTTAACCCCAGTGTACAGAAAGTGTCAAAACGTGTTTTTCAGCAGAAATAAACATGTTTCTGCAAGTTTGGTCAACCCCATGTAAGTTATGGGGCAGTAACATCACACTTTTCAAAACGTGTTTTTCAGCCCGAAATAAACGCGTTTTTTCAGGCAACTGAATCTACTTGTAACAACAAGGCTCAGAAGTGCCCACACACTCAGCCCTTAACCCCAGTGTACAGAAAGTGTCAAAACGTGTTTTTCAGCAGAAATAAACATGTTTCTGCAAGTTTGGTCAACCCCATGTAAGTTATGGGGCAGTAACATCACACTTTTCAAAACGTGTTTTTCAGCCCGAAATAAACACGTTTTTTCAGGCAACTGAATCTCCTTGTAACAGCAAGCTTCAGAAGAGCCCACACACTCAGCCCTTAACCCCAGTGTACAGAAAGTGTCAAAACATGTTTTTCAGCAGAAATAAACATGTTTCTGCAAGTTTGGTCAACCCCATGTAAGTTATGGGGCAGTAACATCACACTTTTCAAAACGTGTTTTTCAGCCCGAAATAAACACGTTTTTTCAGGCAACTGAATCTCCTTGTAACAGCAAGCTTCAGAAGAGCCCACACACTCAGCCCTTAACCCCAGTGTACAGAAAGTGTCAAAACGTGTTTTTCAGCAGAAATAAACATGTTTCTGCAAGTTTGGTCAACCCCATGTAAGTTATGGGGCAGTAACATCACACTTTTCAAAACGTGTTTTTCAGCCCGAAATAAACGCGTTTTTTCAGGCAACTGAATCTACTTGTAAAAGCAAGGCTCAGAAGTGCCCACACACTCAGCCCTTAACCCCAGTGTACAGAAAGTGTCAAAACATGTTTTTCAGCAGAAATAAACATGTTTCTGCAAGTTTGGTCAACCCCATGTAAGTTATGGGGCAGTAACATCACACTTTTCAAAACGTGTTTTTCAGCCCGAAATAAACACGTTTTTTCAGGCAACTGAATCTCCTTGTAACAGCAAGCTTCAGAAGAGCCCACACACTCAGCCCTTAACCCCAGTGTACAGAAAGTGTCAAAACGTGTTTTTCAGCAGAAATAAACATGTTTCTGCAAGTTTGGTCAACCCCATGTAAGTTATGGGGCAGTAACATCACACTTTTCAAAACGTGTTTTTCAGCCCGAAATAAACGCGTTTTTTCAGACAACTGAATCTCCTTGTAAAAGCAAGGCTCAGAAGTGCCCACACACTCAGCCCTTAACCCCAGTGTACAGAAAGTGTCAAAACGTGTTTTTCAGCAGAAATAAACATGTTTCTGCAAGTTTGGTCAACCCCATGTAAGTTATGGGGCAGTAACATCACACTTTTCAAAACGTGTTTTTCAGCCCGAAATAAACACGTTTTTTCAGGCAACTGAATCTCCTTGTAACAGCAAGCTTCAGAAGAGCCCACACACTCAGCCCTTAACCCCAGTGTACAGAAAGTGTCAAAACGTGTTTTTCAGCAGAAATAAACATGTTTCTGCAAGTTTGGTCAACCCCATGTAAGTTATGGGGCAGTAACATCACTCTTTTCAAAACGTGTTTTTCAGCCCGAAATAAACACGTTTTTTCAGGCAACTGAATCTCCTTGTAACAGCAAGCTTCAGAAGAGCCCACACACTCAGCCCTTAACCCCAGTGTACAGAAAGTGTCAAAACATGTTTTTCAGCAGAAATAAACATGTTTCTGCAAGTTTGGTCAACCCCAGGTAAGTTATGGGGCAGTAACATCACACTTTTCAAAACGTGTTTTTCAGCCCGAAATAAACGCGTTTTTTCAGACAACTGAATCTCCTTGTAACAGCAAGCTTCAGAAGAGCCCACACACTCAGCCCTTAACCCCAGTGTACAGAAAGTGTCAAAACATGTTTTTCAGCAGAAATAAACATGTTTCTGCAAGTTTGGTCAACCCCAGGTAAGTTATGGGGCAGTAACATCACACTTTTCAAAACGTGTTTTTCAGCCCGAAATAAAGCGTTTTTTCAGGCAACTGAATCTCCTTGTAACAGCAAGGCTCAGAAGTGCCCACACACTCAGCCCTTAACCCCAGTGTACATAAAGTGTCAAAACATGATTTTCAGCAGAAATAAACATGTTTCTGCAAGTTTGGTCAACCCCATGTAAGTTATGGGGCAGTAACATCACACTTTTCAAAACGTGTTTTTCAGCCCGAAATAAACACGTTTTTTCAGGCAACTGAATCTCCTTGTAACAGCAAGCTTCAGAAGAGCCCACACACTCAGCCCTTAACCCCAGTGTACAGAAAGTGTCAAAACGTGTTTTTCAGCAGAAATAAACATGTTTCTGCAAGTTTGGTCAACCCCATGTAAGTTATGGGGCAGTAACATCACTCTTTTCAAAACGTGTTTTTCAGCCCGAAATAAACGCGTTTTTTCAGGCAACTGAATCTACTTGTAAAAGCAAGGCTCAGAAGTGCCCACACACTCAGCCCTTAACCCCAGTGTACAGAAAGTGTCAAAACATGTTTTTCAGCAGAAATAAACATGTTTCTGCAAGTTTGGTCAACCCCATGTAAGTTATGGGGCAGTAACATCACACTTTTCAAAACGTGTTTTTCAGCCCGAAATAAACACGTTTTTTCAGGCAACTGAATCTCCTTGTAACAGCAAGCTTCAGAAGAGCCCACACACTCAGCCCTTAACCCCAGTGTACAGAAAGTGTCAAAACGTGTTTTTCAGCAGAAATAAACATGTTTCTGCAAGTTTGGTCAACCCCATGTAAGTTATGGGGCAGTAACATCACACTTTTCAAAACGTGTTTTTCAGCCCGAAATAAACGCGTTTTTTCAGGCAACTGAATCTACTTGTAACAACAAGGCTCAGAAGTGCCCACACACTCAGCCCTTAACCCCAGTGTACAGAAAGTGTCAAAACATGTTTTTCAGCAGAAATAAACATGTTTCTGCAAGTTTGGTCAACCCCATGTAAGTTATGGGGCAGTAACATCACACTTTTCAAAACGTGTTTTTCAGCCCGAAATAAACACGTTTTTTCAGGCAACTGAATCTCCTTGTAACAGCAAGCTTCAGAAGAGCCCACACACTCAGCCCTTAACCCCAGTGTACAGAAAGTGTCAAAACATGTTTTTCAGCAGAAATAAACATGTTTCTGCAAGTTTGGTCAACCCCATGTAAGTTATGGGGCAGTAACATCACACTTTTCAAAACGTGTTTTTCAGCCCGAAATAAACACGTTTTTTCAGGCAACTGAATCTCCTTGTAACAGCAAGCTTCAGAAGTGCCCACACACTCAGCCCTTAACCCCAGTGTACAGAAAGTGTCAAAACGTGTTTTTCAGCAGAAATAAACATGTTTCTGCAAGTTTGGTCAACCCCATGTAAGTTATGGGGCAGTAACATCACACTTTTCAAAACGTGTTTTTCAGCCCGAAATAAACGCGTTTTTTCAGGCAACTGAATCTACTTGTAACAACAAGGCTCAGAAGTGCCCACACACTCAGCCCTTAACCCCAGTGTACAGAAATTGTCAAAACATGTTTTTCAGCAGAAATAAACATGTTTCTGCAAGTTTGGTCAACCCCATGTAAGTTATGGGGCAGTAACATCACACTTTTCAAAACGTGTTTTTCAGGCGAAATAAACACGTTTTTTCAGGCAACTGAATCTCCTTGTAACAGCAAGCTTCAGAAGAGCCCACACACTCAGCCCTTAACCCCAGTGTACAGAAATTGTCAAAACATGTTTTTCAGCAGAAATAAACATGTTTCTGCAAGTTTGGTCAACCCCAGGTAAGTTATGGGGCAGTAACATCACACTTTTCAAAACGTGTTTTTCAGCCCGAAATAAACGCGTTTTTTCAGGCAACTGAATCTCCTTGTAACAGCAAGGCTCAGAAGTGCCCACACACTCAGCCCTTAACCCCAGTGTACAGAAAGTGTCAAAACATGATTTTCAGCAGAAATAAACATGTTTCTGCAAGTTTGGTCAACCCCATGTAAGTTATGGGGCAGTAACATCACACTTTTCAAAACGTGTTTTTCAGCCCGAAATAAACACGTTTTTTCAGGCAACTGAATCTCCTTGTAACAGCAAGCTTCAGAAGAGCCCACACACTCAGCCCTTAACCCCAGTGTACAGAAAGTGTCAAAACGTGTTTTTCAGCAGAAATAAACATGTTTCTGCAAGTTTGGTCAACCCCATGTAAGTTATGGGGCAGTAACATCACTCTTTTCAAAACGTGTTTTTCAGCCCGAAATAAACGCGTTTTTTCAGGCAACTGAATCTACTTGTAAAAGCAAGGCTCAGAAGTGCCCACACACTCAGCCCTTAACCCCAGTGTACAGAAAGTGTCAAAACATGTTTTTCAGCAGAAATAAACATGTTTCTGCAAGTTTGGTCAACCCCATGTAAGTTATGGGGCAGTAACATCACACTTTTCAAAACGTGTTTTTCAGCCCGAAATAAACACGTTTTTTCAGGCAACTGAATCTCCTTGTAACAGCAAGCTTCAGAAGAGCCCACACACTCAGCCCTTAACCCCAGTGTACAGAAAGTGTCAAAACGTGTTTTTCAGCAGAAATAAACATGTTTCTGCAAGTTTGGTCAACCCCATGTAAGTTATGGGGCAGTAACATCACACTTTTCAAAACGTGTTTTTCAGCCCGAAATAAACGCGTTTTTTCAGGCAACTGAATCTACTTGTAACAACAAGGCTCAGAAGTGCCCACACACTCAGCCCTTAACCCCAGTGTACAGAAAGTGTCAAAACATGTTTTTCAGCAGAAATAAACATGTTTCTGCAAGTTTGGTCAACCCCATGTAAGTTATGGGGCAGTAACATCACACTTTTCAAAACGTGTTTTTCAGCCCGAAATAAACACGTTTTTTCAGGCAACTGAATCTCCTTGTAACAGCAAGCTTCAGAAGAGCCCACACACTCAGCCCTTAACCCCAGTGTACAGAAAGTGTCAAAACATGTTTTTCAGCAGAAATAAACATGTTTCTGCAAGTTTGGTCAACCCCATGTAAGTTATGGGGCAGTAACATCACACTTTTCAAAACGTGTTTTTCAGCCCGAAATAAACACGTTTTTTCAGGCAACTGAATCTCCTTGTAACAGCAAGCTTCAGAAGTGCCCACACACTCAGCCCTTAACCCCAGTGTACAGAAAGTGTCAAAACGTGTTTTTCAGCAGAAATAAACATGTTTCTGCAAGTTTGGTCAACCCCATGTAAGTTATGGGGCAGTAACATCACACTTTTCAAAACGTGTTTTTCAGCCCGAAATAAACGCGTTTTTTCAGACAACTGAATCTCCTTGTAACAGCAAGCTTCAGAAGAGCCCACACACTCAGCCCTTAACCCCAGTGTACAGAAAGTGTCAAAACGTGTTTTTCAGCAGAAATAAACATGTTTCTGCAAGTTTGGTCAACCCCATGTAAGTTATGGGGCAGTAACATCACACTTTTCAAAACGTGTTTTTCAGCCCGAAATAAACGCGTTTTTTCAGGCAACTGAATCTACTTGTAACAGCAAGGCTCAGAAGTGCCCACACACTCAGCCCTTAACCCCAGTGTACAGAAAGTGTCAAAACATGTTTTTCAGCAGAAATAAACATGTTTCTGCAAGTTTGGTCAACCCCATGTAAGTTATGGGGCAGTAACATCACACTTTTCAAAACGTGTTTTTCAGCCCGAAATAAACGCGTTTTTTCAGACAACTGAATCTCCTTGTAACAGCAAGCTTCAGAAGAGCCCACACACTCAGCCCTTAACCCCAGTGTACAGAAAGTGTCAAAACGTGTTTTTCAGCAGAAATAAACATGTTTCTGCAAGTTTGGTCAACCCCATGTAAGTTATGGGGCAGTAACATCACACTTTTCAAAACGTGTTTTTCAGCCCGAAATAAACGCGTTTTTTCAGGCAACTGAATCTCCTTGTAACAGCAAGCTTCAGAAGAGCCCACACACTCAGCCCTTAACCCCAGTGTACAGAAAGTGTCAAAACGTGTTTTTCAGCAGAAATAAACATGTTTCTGCAAGTTTGGTCAACCCCATGTAAGTTATGGGGCAGTAACATCACACTTTTCAAAACGTGTTTTTCAGCCCGAAATAAACGCGTTTTTTCAGACAACTGAATCTCCTTGTAACAGCAAGCTTCAGAAGAGCCCACACACTCAGCCCTTAACCCCAGTGTACAGAAATTGTCAAAACATGTTTTTCAGCAGAAATAAACATGTTTCTGCAAGTTTGGTCAACCCCAGGTAAGTTATGGGGCAGTAACATCACACTTTTCAAAACGTGGTTTTCAGCCCGAAATAAACGCGTTTTTTCAGGCAACTGAATCTCCTTGTAACAGCAAGGCTCAGAAGTGCCCACACACTCAGCCCTTAACCCCAGTGTACAGAAAGTGTCAAAACATGATTTTCAGCAGAAATAAACATGTTTCTGCAAGTTTGGTCAACCCCATGTAAGTTATGGGGCAGTAACATCACACTTTTCAAAACGTGTTTTTCAGCCCGAAATAAACACGTTTTTTCAGGCAACTGAATCTCCTTGTAACAGCAAGCTTCAGAAGAGCCCACACACTCAGCCCTTAACCCCAGTGTACAGAAAGTGTCAAAACGTGTTTTTCAGCAGAAATAAACATGTTTCTGCAAGTTTGGTCAACCCCATGTAAGTTATGGGGCAGTAACATCACACTTTTCAAAACGTGTTTTTCAGCCCGAAATAAACGCGTTTTTTCAGGCAACTGAATCTACTTGTAAAAGCAAGGCTCAGAAGTGCCCACACACTCAGCCCTTAACCCCAGTGTACAGAAAGTGTCAAAACATGTTTTTCAGCAGAAATAAACATGTTTCTGCAAGTTTGGTCAACCCCATGTAAGTTATGGGGCAGTAACATCACACTTTTCAAAACGTGTTTTTCAGCCCGAAATAAACACGTTTTTTCAGGCAACTGAATCTCCTTGTAACAGCAAGCTTCAGAAGTGCCCACACACTCAGCCCTTAACCCCAGTGTACAGAAAGTGTCAAAACGTGTTTTTCAGCAGAAATAAACATGTTTCTGCAAGTTTGGTCAACCCCATGTAAGTTATGGGGCAGTAACATCACACTTTTCAAAACGTGTTTTTCAGCCCGAAATAAACGCGTTTTTTCAGGCAACTGAATCTACTTGTAACAGCAAGGCTCAGAAGTGCCCACACACTCAGCCCTTAACCCCAGTGTACAGAAAGTGTCAAAACATTTTTTTCAGCAGAAATAAACATGTTTCTGCAAGTTTGGTCAACCCCATGTAAGTTATGGGGCAGTAACATCACACTTTTCAAAACGTGTTTTTCAGCCCGAAATAAACGCGTTTTTTCAGACAACTGAATCTCCTTGTAACAGCAAGCTTCAGAAGAGCCCACACACTCAGCCCTTAACCCCAGTGTACAGAAAGTGTCAAAACGTGTTTTTCAGCAGAAATAAACATGTTTCTGCAAGTTTGGTCAACCCCATGTAAGTTATGGGGCAGTAACATCACACTTTTCAAAACGTGTTTTTCAGCCCGAAATAAACGTATTTTTTCAGGCAACTGAATCTCCTTGTAACAGCAAGCTTCAGAAGAGCCCACACACTCAGCCCTTAACCCCAGTGTACAGAAAGTGTCAAAACGTGTTTTTCAGCAGAAATAAACATGTTTCTGCAAGTTTGGTCAACCCCATGTAAGTTATGGGGCAGTAACATCACACTTTTCAAAACGTGTTTTTCAGCCCGAAATAAACACGTTTTTTCAGGCAACTGAATCTCCTTGTAACAGCAAGCTTCAGAAGAGCCCACACACTCAGCCCTTAACCCCAGTGTACAGAAATTGTCAAAACATGTTTTTCAGCAGAAATAAACATGTTTCTGCAAGTTTGGTCAACCCCAGGTAAGTTATGGGGCAGTAACATCACACTTTTCAAAACGTGTTTTTCAGCCCGAAATAAACGCGTTTTTTCAGGCAACTGAATCTCCTTGTAACAGCAAGGCTCAGAAGTGCCCACACACTCAGCCCTTAACCCCAGTGTACAGAAAGTGTCAAAACATGATTTTCAGCAGAAATAAACATGTTTCTGCAAGTTTGGTCAACCCCATGTAAGTTATGGGGCAGTAACATCACACTTTTCAAACGTGTTTTCAGCCCGAAATAAACACGTTTTTTCAGGCAACTGAATCTACTTGTAAAAACAAGGCTCAGAAGTGCCCACACACTCAGCCCTTAACCCCAGTGTACAGAAAGTGTCAAAACATGTTTTTCAGCAGAAATATGTTTCTGCAAGTTTGGTCAACCCCAGGTAAGTTATGGGGCAGTAACATCACACTTTTCAAAACGTGTTTTTCGGCCCGAAATAAACGCGTTTTTTCAGGCAACTGAATCTCCTTGTAACAGCAAGGCTCAGAAGTGCCCACACACTCAGCCCTTAACCCCAGTGTACAGAAAGTGTCAAAACATGATTTTCAGCAGAAATAAACATGTTTCTGCAAGTTTGGTCAACCCCATGTAAGTTATGGGGCAGTAACATCACACTTTTCAAAACGTGTTTTTCAGCCCGAAATAAACACGTTTTTTCAGGCAACTGAATCTCCTTGTAACAGCAAGCTTCAGAAGAGCCCACACACTCAGCCCTTAACCCCAGTGTACAGAAAGTGTCAAAACGTGTTTTTCAGCAGAAATAAACATGTTTCTGCAAGTTTGGTCAACCCCATGTAAGTTATGGGGCAGTAACATCACTCTTTTCAAAACGTGTTTTTCAGCCCGAAATAAACGCGTTTTTTCAGGCAACTGAATCTACTTGTAAAAGCAAGGCTCAGAAGTGCCCACACACTCAGCCCTTAACCCCAGTGTACAGAAAGTGTCAAAACATGTTTTTCAGCAGAAATAAACATGTTTCTGCAAGTTTGGTCAACCCCATGTAAGTTATGGGGCAGTAACATCACACTTTTCAAAACGTGTTTTTCAGCCCGAAATAAACACGTTTTTTCAGGCAACTGAATCTCCTTGTAACAGCAAGCTTCAGAAGAGCCCACACACTCAGCCCTTAACCCCAGTGTACAGAAAGTGTCAAAACATGTTTTTCAGCAGAAATAAACATGTTTCTGCAAGTTTGGTCAACCCCATGTAAGTTATGGGGCAGTAACATCACACTTTTCAAAACGTGTTTTTCAGCCCGAAATAAACGCGTTTTTTCAGGCAACTGAATCTACTTGTAACAACAAGGCTCAGAAGTGCCCACACACTCAGCCCTTAACCCCAGTGTACAGAAAGTGTCAAAACATGTTTTTCAGCAGAAATAAACATGTTTCTGCAAGTTTGGTCAACCCCATGTAAGTTATGGGGCAGTAACATCACACTTTTCAAAACGTGTTTTTCAGCCCGAAATAAACACGTTTTTTCAGGCAACTGAATCTCCTTGTAACAGCAAGCTTCAGAAGTGCCCACACACTCAGCCCTTAACCCCAGTGTACAGAAAGTGTCAAAACGTGTTTTTCAGCAGAAATAAACATGTTTCTGCAAGTTTGGTCAACCCCATGTAAGTTATGGGGCAGTAACATCACACTTTTCAAAACGTGTTTTTCAGCCCGAAATAAACGCGTTTTTTCAGACAACTGAATCTCCTTGTAACAGCAAGCTTCAGAAGAGCCCACACACTCAGCCCTTAACCCCAGTGTACAGAAAGTGTCAAAACGTGTTTTTCAGCAGAAATAAACATGTTTCTGCAAGTTTGGTCAACCCCATGTAAGTTATGGGGCAGTAACATCACACTTTTCAAAACGTGTTTTTCAGCCCGAAATAAACGCGTTTTTTCAGGCAACTGAATCTACTTGTAACAGCAAGGCTCAGAAGTGCCCACACACTCAGCCCTTAACCCCAGTGTACAGAAAGTGTCAAAACATGTTTTTCAGCAGAAATAAACATGTTTCTGCAAGTTTGGTCAACCCCATGTAAGTTATGGGGCAGTAACATCACACTTTTCAAAACGTGTTTTTCAGCCCGAAATAAACGCGTTTTTTCAGACAACTGAATCTCCTTGTAACAGCAAGCTTCAGAAGAGCCCACACACTCAGCCCTTAACCCCAGTGTACAGAAAGTGTCAAAACGTGTTTTTCAGCAGAAATAAGCATGTTTCTGCAAGTTTGGTCAACCCCATGTAAGTTATGGGCAGTAACATCACACTTTTCAAAACGTGTTTTTCAGCCCGAAATAAACGCGTTTTTTCAGACAACTGAATCTCCTTGTAACAGCAAGCTTCAGAAGAGCCCACACACTCAGCCCTTAACCCCAGTGTACAGAAATTGTCAAAACATGTTTTTCAGCAGAAATAAACATGTTTCTGCAAGTTTGGTCAACCCCAGGTAAGTTATGGGGCAGTAACATCACACTTTTCAAAACGTGTTTTTCAGCCCGAAATAAACGCGTTTTTTTCAGGCAACTGAATCTCCTTGTAACAGCAAGGCTCAGAAGTGCCCACACACTCAGCCCTTAACCCCAGTGTACAGAAAGTGTCAAAACATGATTTTCAGCAGAAATAAACATGTTTCTGCAAGTTTGGTCAACCCCATGTAAGTTATGGGGCAGTAACATCACACTTTTCAAAACGTGTTTTTCAGCCCGAAATAAACACGTTTTTTCAGGCAACTGAATCTCCTTGTAACAGCAAGCTTCAGAAGAGCCCACACACTCAGCCCTTAACCCCAGTGTACAGAAAGTGTCAAAACGTGTTTTTCAGCAGAAATAAACATGTTTCTGCAAGTTTGGTCAACCCCATGTAAGTTATGGGGCAGTAACATCACTCTTTTCAAAACGTGTTTTTCAGCCCGAAATAAACGCGTTTTTTCAGGCAACTGAATCTACTTGTAAAAGCAAGGCTCAGAAGTGCCCACACACTCAGCCCTTAACCCCAGTGTACAGAAAGTGTCAAAACATGTTTTTCAGCAGAAATAAAAATGTTTCTGCAAGTTTGGTCAACCCCAGGTAAGTTATGGGGCAGTAACATCACACTTTTCAAAACGTGTTTTTCAGCCCGAAATAAACGCGTTTTTTCAGGCAACTGAATCTCCTTGTAACAGCAAGGCTCAGAAGTGCCCACACACTCAGCCCTTAACCCCAGTGTACAGAAAGTGTCAAAACATGATTTTCAGCAGAAATAAACATGTTTCTGCAAGTTTGGTCAACCCCATGTAAGTTATGGGGCAGTAACATCACACTTTTCAAAACGTGTTTTTCAGCCCGAAATAAACACGTTTTTTCAGGCAACTGAATCTCCTTGTAACAGCAAGCTTCAGAAGAGCCCACACACTCAGCCCTTAACCCCAGTGTACAGAAAGTGTCAAAACGTGTTTTTCAGCAGAAATAAACATGTTTCTGCAAGTTTGGTCAACCCCATGTAAGTTATGGGGCAGTAACATCACACTTTTCAAAACGTGTTTTTCAGCCCGAAATAAACACGTTTTTTCAGGCAACTGAATCTCCTTGTAACAGCAAGCTTCAGAAGAGCCCACACACTCAGCCCTTAACCCCAGTGTACAGAAAGTGTCAAAACATGTTTTTCAGCAGAAATAAACATGTTTCTGCAAGTTTGGTCAACCCCATGTAAGTTATGGGGCAGTAACATCACACTTTTCAAAACGTGTTTTTCAGCCCGAAATAAACACGTTTTTTCAGGCAACTGAATCTCCTTGTAACAGCAAGCTTCAGAAGTGCCCACACACTCAGCCCTTAACCCCAGTGTACAGAAAGTGTCAAAACGTGTTTTTCAGCAGAAATAAACATGTTTCTGCAAGTTTGGTCAACCCCATGTAAGTTATGGGGCAGTAACATCACACTTTTCAAAACGTGTTTTTCAGCCCGAAATAAACGCGTTTTTTCAGACAACTGAATCTCCTTGTAACAGCAAGCTTCAGAAGAGCCCACACACTCAGCCCTTAACCCCAGTGTACAGAAAGTGTCAAAACGTGTTTTTCAGCAGAAATAAACATGTTTCTGCAAGTTTGGTCAACCCCATGTAAGTTATGGGGCAGTAACATCACACTTTTCAAAACGTGTTTTTCAGCCCGAAATAAACGCGTTTTTTCAGGCAACTGAATCTACTTGTAACAGCAAGGCTCAGAAGTGCCCACACACTCAGCCCTTAACCCCAGTGTACAGAAAGTGTCAAAACATGTTTTTCAGCAGAAATAAACATGTTTCTGCAAGTTTGGTCAACCCCATGTAAGTTATGGGGCAGTAACATCACACTTTTCAAAACGTGTTTTTCAGCCCGAAATAAACGCGTTTTTTCAGACAACTGAATCTCCTTGTAACAGCAAGCTTCAGAAGAGCCCACACACTCAGCCCTTAACCCCAGTGTACAGAAAGTGTCAAAACGTGTTTTTCAGCAGAAATAAACATGTTTCTGCAAGTTTGGTCAACCCCATGTAAGTTATGGGGCAGTAACATCACACTTTTCAAAACGTGTTTTTCAGCCCGAAATAAACGCGTTTTTTCAGGCAACTGAATCTCCTTGTAACAGCAAGCTTCAGAAGAGCCCACACACTCAGCCCTTAACCCCAGTGTACAGAAAGTGTCAAAACGTGTTTTTCAGCAGAAATAAACATGTTTCTGCAAGTTTGGTCAACCCCATGTAAGTTATGGGGCAGTAACATCACACTTTTCAAAACGTGTTTTTCAGCCCGAAATAAACGCGTTTTTTCAGACAACTGAATCTCCTTGTAACAGCAAGCTTCAGAAGAGCCCACACACTCAGCCCTTAACCCCAGTGTACAGAAAGTGTCAAAACGTGTTTTTCAGCAGAAATAAACATGTTTCTGCAAGTTTGGTCAACCCCATGTAAGTTATGGGGCAGTAACATCACACTTTTCAAAACGTGTTTTTCAGCCCGAAATAAACGCGTTTTTTCAGACAACTGAATCTCCTTGTAAAAGCAAGGCTCAGAAGTGCCCACACACTCAGCCCTTAACCCCAGTGTACAGAAAGTGTCAAAACGTGTTTTTCAGCAGAAATAAACATGTTTCTGCAAGTTTGGTCAACCCCATGTAAGTTATGGGGCAGTAACATCACACTTTTCAAAACGTGTTTTTCAGCCCGAAATAAACACGTTTTTTCAGGCAACTGAATCTCCTTGTAACAGCAAGCTTCAGAAGAGCCCACACACTCAGCCCTTAACCCCAGTGTACAGAAAGTGTCAAAACGTGTTTTTCAGCAGAAATAAACATGTTTCTGCAAGTTTGGTCAACCCCATGTAAGTTATGGGGCAGTAACATCACACTTTTCAAAACGTGTTTTTCAGCCCGAAATAAACGCGTTTTTTCAGGCAACTGAATCTACTTGTAAAAGCAAGGCTCAGAAGTGCCCACACACTCACCCCTTAACCCCAGTGTACAGAAAGTGTCAAAACGTGTTTTTCAGCAGAAATAAACATGTTTCTGCAAGTTTGGTCAACCCCATGTAAGTTATGGGGCAGTAACATCACATTTTTCAAAACGTGTTTTTCAGCCCGAAATAAACGCGTTTTTTCAGACAACTGAATCTCCTTGTAACAGCAAGGCTCAGAAGAGCCCACACACTCAGCCCTTAACCCCAGTGTACAGAAAATGTCAAAACGTGTTTTTCAGCAGAAATAAACATGTTTCTGCAAGTTTGGTCAACCCCATGTAAGTTATGGGGCAGTAACATCACACTTTTCAAAACGTGTTTTTCAGCCCGAAATAAACGCGTTTTTTCAGGCAACTGAATCTCCTTGTAACAACAAGGCACAGAAGTGCCCACACACTCAGCCCTTAACCCCAGTGTACAGAAAGTGTCAAAACATGTTTTTCAGCAGAAATAAACATGTTTCTGCAAGTTTGGTCAACCCCATGTAAGTTATGGGGCAGTAACATCACACTTTTCAAAACGTGTTTTTCAGCCCGAAATAAACACGTTTTTTCAGGCAACTGAATCTCCTTGTAACAGCAAGCTTCAGAAGAGCCCACACACTCAGCCCTTAACCCCAGTGTACAGAAAGTGTCAAAACGTGTTTTTCAGCAGAAATAAACATGTTTCTGCAAGTTTGGTCAACCCCATGTAAGTTATGGGGCAGTAACATCACACTTTTCAAAACGTGTTTTTCAGCCCGAAATAAACGCGTTTTTTCAGGCAACTGAATCTACTTGTAAAAGCAAGGCTCAGAAGTGCCCACACACTCAGCCCTTAACCCCAGTGTACAGAAAGTGTCAAAACATGTTTTTCAGCAGAAATAAACATGTTTCTGCAAGTTTGGTCAACCCCATGTAAGTTATGGGGCAGTAACATCACACTTTTCAAAACGTGTTTTTCAGCCCGAAATAAACGCGTTTTTTCAGACAACTGAATCTCCTTGTAACAGCAAGCTTCAGAAGAGCCCACACACTCAGCCCTTAACCCCAGTGTACAGAAAGTGTCAAAACGTGTTTTTCAGCAGAAATAAACATGTTTCTGCAAGTTTGGTCAACCCCATGTAAGTTATGGGGCAGTAACATCACACTTTTCAAAACGTGTTTTTCAGCCCGAAATAAACGCGTTTTTTCAGGCAACTGAATCTCCTTGTAACAGCAAGCTTCAGAAGAGCCCACACACTCAGCCCTTAACCCCAGTGTACAGAAAGTGTCAAAACGTGTTTTTCAGCAGAAATAAACATGTTTCTGCAAGTTTGGTCAACCCCATGTAAGTTATGGGGCAGTAACATCACACTTTTCAAAACGTGTTTTTCAGCCCGAAATAAACGCGTTTTTTCAGACAACTGAATCTCCTTGTAACAGCAAGCTTCAGAAGAGCCCACACACTCAGCCCTTAACCCCAGTGTACAGAAATTGTCAAAACATGTTTTTCAGCAGAAATAAACATGTTTCTGCAAGTTTGGTCAACCCCAGGTAAGTTATGGGGCAGTAACATCACACTTTTCAAAACGTGTTTTTCAGCCCGAAATAAACGCGTTTTTTCAGGCAACTGAATCTCCTTGTAACAGCAAGGCTCAGAAGTGCCCACACACTCAGCCCTTAACCCCAGTGTACAGAAAGTGTCAAAACATGATTTTCAGCAGAAATAAACATGTTTCTGCAAGTTTGGTCAACCCCATGTAAGTTATGGGGCAGTAACATCACACTTTTCAAAACGTGTTTTTCAGCCCGAAATAAACACGTTTTTTCAGGCAACTGAATCTCCTTGTAACAGCAAGCTTCAGAAGAGCCCACACACTCAGCCCTTAACCCCAGTGTACAGAAAGTGTCAAAACGTGTTTTTCAGCAGAAATAAACATGTTTCTGCAAGTTTGGTCAACCCCATGTAAGTTATGGGGCAGTAACATCACACTTTTCAAAACGTGTTTTTCAGCCCGAAATAAACGCGTTTTTTCAGACAACTGAATCTCCTTGTAAAAGCAAGGCTCAGAAGTGCCCACACACTCAGCCCTTAACCCCAGTGTACAGAAAGTGTCAAAACGTGTTTTTCAGCAGAAATAAACATGTTTCTGCAAGTTTGGTCAACCCCATGTAAGTTATGGGGCAGTAACATCACACTTTTCAAAACGTGTTTTTCAGCCCGAAATAAACGCGTTTTTTCAGGCAACTGAATCTCCTTGTAACAGCAAGGCTCAGAAGTGCCCACACACTCAGCCCTTAACCCCAGTGTACAGAAAGTGTCAAAACATGATTTTCAGCAGAAATAAACATGTTTCTGCAAGTTTGGTCAACCCCATGTAAGTTATGGGGCAGTAACATCACACTTTTCAAAACGTGTTTTTCAGCCCGAAATAAACACGTTTTTTCAGGCAACTGAATCTCCTTGTAACAGCAAGCTTCAGAAGAGCCCACACACTCAGCCCTTAACCCCAGTGTACAGAAAGTGTCAAAACGTGTTTTTCAGCAGAAATAAACATGTTTCTGCAAGTTTGGTCAACCCCATGTAAGTTATGGGGCAGTAACATCACACTTTTCAAAACGTGTTTTTCAGCCCGAAATAAACGCGTTTTTTCAGGCAACTGAATCTACTTGTAACAACAAGGCTCAGAAGTGCCCACACACTCAGCCCTTAACCCCAGTGTACAGAAAGTGTCAAAACATGTTTTTCAGCAGAAATAAACATGTTTCTGCAAGTTTGGTCAACCCCATGTAAGTTATGGGGCAGTAACATCACACTTTTCAAAACGTGTTTTTCAGCCCGAAATAAACACGTTTTTTCAGGCAACTGAATCTCCTTGTAACAGCAAGCTTCAGAAGAGCCCACACACTCAGCCCTTAACCCCAGTGTACAGAAAGTGTCAAAACATGTTTTTCAGCAGAAATAAACATGTTTCTGCAAGTTTGGTCAACCCCATGTAAGTTATGGGGCAGTAACATCACACTTTTCAAAACGTGTTTTTCAGCCCGAAATAAACACGTTTTTTCAGGCAACTGAATCTCCTTGTAACAGCAAGCTTCAGAAGTGCCCACACACTCAGCCCTTAACCCCAGTGTACAGAAAGTGTCAAAACGTGTTTTTCAGCAGAAATAAACATGTTTCTGCAAGTTTGGTCAACCCCATGTAAGTTATGGGGCAGTAACATCACACTTTTCAAAACGTGTTTTTCAGCCCGAAATAAACGCGTTTTTTCAGACAACTGAATCTCCTTGTAACAGCAAGCTTCAGAAGAGCCCACACACTCAGCCCTTAACCCCAGTGTACAGAAAGTGTCAAAACGTGTTTTTCAGCAGAAATAAACATGTTTCTGCAAGTTTGGTCAACCCCATGTAAGTTATGGGGCAGTAACATCACACTTTTCAAAACGTGTTTTTCAGCCCGAAATAAACGCGTTTTTTCAGGCAACTGAATCTACTTGTAACAGCAAGGCTCAGAAGTGCCCACACACTCAGCCCTTAACCCCAGTGTACAGAAAGTGTCAAAACATGTTTTTCAGCAGAAATAAACATGTTTCTGCAAGTTTGGTCAACCCCATGTAAGTTATGGGGCAGTAACATCACACTTTTCAAAACGTGTTTTTCAGCCCGAAATAAACGCGTTTTTTCAGACAACTGAATCTCCTTGTAAAAGCAAGGCTCAGAAGTGCCCACACACTCAGCCCTTAACCCCAGTGTACAGAAAGTGTCAAAACGTGTTTTTCAGCAGAAATAAACATGTTTCTGCAAGTTTGGTCAACCCCATGTAAGTTATGGGGCAGTAACATCACACTTTTCAAAACGTGTTTTTCAGCCCGAAATAAACACGTTTTTTCAGGCAACTGAATCTCCTTGTAACAGCAAGCTTCAGAAGAGCCCACACACTCAGCCCTTAACCCCAGTGTACAGAAAGTGTCAGAACGTGTTTTTCAGCAGAAATAAACATGTTTCTGCAAGTTTGGTCAACCCCATGTAAGTTATGGGGCAGTAACATCACACTTTTCAAAACGTGTTTTTCAGCCCGAAATAAACGCGTTTTTTCAGACAACTGAATCTCCTTGTAACAGCAAGCTTCAGAAGAGCCCACACACTCAGCCCTTAACCCCAGTGTACAGAAAGTGTCAAAACGTGTTTTTCAGCAGAAATAAACATGTTTCTGCAAGTTTGGTCAACCCCATGTAAGTTATGGGGCAGTAACATCACACTTTTCAAAACGTGTTTTTCAGCCCGAAATAAACGCGTTTTTTCAGACAACTGAATCTCCTTGTAAAAGCAAGGCTCAGAAGTGCCCACACACTCAGCCCTTAACCCCAGTGTACAGAAAGTGTCAAAACGTGTTTTTCAGCAGAAATAAACATGTTTCTGCAAGTTTGGTCAACCCCATGTAAGTTATGGGGCAGTAACATCACACTTTTCAAAACGTGTTTTTCAGCCCGAAATAAACACGTTTTTTCAGGCAACTGAATCTCCTTGTAACAGCAAGCTTCAGAAGAGCCCACACACTCAGCCCTTAACCCCAGTGTACAGAAAGTGTCAAAACGTGTTTTTCAGCAGAAATAAACATGTTTCTGCAAGTTTGGTCAACCCCATGTAAGTTATGGGGCAGTAACATCACACTTTTCAAAACGTGTTTTTCAGCCCGAAATAAACGCGTTTTTTCAGGCAACTGAATCTACTTGTAAAAGCAAGGCTCAGAAGTGCCCACACACTCACCCCTTAACCCCAGTGTACAGAAAGTGTCAAAACGTGTTTTTCAGCAGAAATAAACATGTTTCTGCAAGTTTGGTCAACCCCATGTAAGTTATGGGGCAGTAACATCACATTTTTCAAAACGTGTTTTTCAGCCCGAAATAAACGCGTTTTTTCAGACAACTGAATCTCCTTGTAACAGCAAGGCTCAGAAGAGCCCACACACTCAGCCCTTAACCCCAGTGTACAGAAAATGTCAAAACGTGTTTTTCAGCAGAAATAAACATGTTTCTGCAAGTTTGGTCAACCCCATGTAAGTTATGGGGCAGTAACATCACACTTTTCAAAACGTGTTTTTCAGCCCGAAATAAACGCGTTTTTTCAGGCAACTGAATCTACTTGTAACAACAAGGCTCAGAAGTGCCCACACACTCAGCCCTTAACCCCAGTGTACAGAAAGTGTCAAAACATGTTTTTCAGCAGAAATAAACATGTTTCTGCAAGTTTGGTCAACCCCATGTAAGTTATGGGGCAGTAACATCACACTTTTCAAAACGTGTTTTTCAGCCCGAAATAAACACGTTTTTTCAGGCAACTGAATCTCCTTGTAACAGCAAGCTTCAGAAGAGCCCACACACTCAGCCCTTAACCCCAGTGTACAGAAAGTGTCAAAACGTGTTTTTCAGCAGAAATAAACATGTTTCTGCAAGTTTGGTCAACCCCATGTAAGTTATGGGGCAGTAACATCACACTTTTCAAAACGTGTTTTTCAGCCCGAAATAAACGCGTTTTTTCAGGCAACTGAATCTACTTGTAACAACAAGGCTCAGAAGTGCCCACACACTCAGCCCTTAACCCCAGTGTACAGAAAGTGTCAAAACGTGTTTTTCAGCAGAAATAAACATGTTTCTGCAAGTTTGGTCAACCCCATGTAAGTTATGGGGCAGTAACATCACACTTTTCAAAACGTGTTTTTCAGCCCGAAATAAACGCGTTTTTTCAGGCAACTGAATCTCCTTGTAACAACAAGGCACAGAAGTGCCCACACACTCAGCCCTTAACCCCAGTGTACAGAAAGTGTCAAAACGTGTTTTTCAGCAGAAATAAACATGTTTCTGCAAGTTTGGTCAACCCCATGTAAGTTATGGGGCAGTAACATCACACTTTTCAAAACGTGTTTTTCAGCCCGAAATAAACGCGTTTTTTCAGGCAACTGAATCTACTTGTAAAAGCAAGGCTCAGAAGTGCCCACACACTCACCCCTTAACCCCAGTGTACAGAAAGTGTCAAAACGTGTTTTTCAGCAGAAATAAACATGTTTCTGCAAGTTTGGTCAACCCCATGTAAGTTATGGGGCAGTAACATCACATTTTTCAAAACGTGTTTTTCAGCCCGAAATAAACGCGTTTTTTCAGACAACTGAATCTCCTTGTAACAGCAAGGCTCAGAAGAGCCCACACACTCAGCCCTTAACCCCAGTGTACAGAAAATGTCAAAACGTGTTTTTCAGCAGAAATAAACATGTTTCTGCAAGTTTGGTCAACCCCATGTAAGTTATGGGGCAGTAACATCACACTTTTCAAAACGTGTTTTTCAGCCCGAAATAAACGCGTTTTTTCAGGCAACTGAATCTCCTTGTAACAACAAGGCACAGAAGTGCCCACACACTCAGCCCTTAACCCCAGTGTACAGAAAGTGTCAAAACATGTTTTTCAGCAGAAATAAACATGTTTCTGCAAGTTTGGTCAACCCCATGTAAGTTATGGGGCAGTAACATCACACTTTTCAAAACGTGTTTTTCAGCCCGAAATAAACACGTTTTTTCAGGCAACTGAATCTCCTTGTAACAGCAAGCTTCAGAAGAGCCCACACACTCAGCCCTTAACCCCAGTGTACAGAAAGTGTCAAAACGTGTTTTTCAGCAGAAATAAACATGTTTCTGCAAGTTTGGTCAACCCCATGTAAGTTATGGGGCAGTAACATCACACTTTTCAAAACGTGTTTTTCAGCCCGAAATAAACGCGTTTTTTCAGGCAACTGAATCTACTTGTAAAAGCAAGGCTCAGAAGTGCCCACACACTCAGCCCTTAACCCCAGTGTACAGAAAGTGTCAAAACATGTTTTTCAGCAGAAATAAACATGTTTCTGCAAGTTTGGTCAACCCCATGTAAGTTATGGGGCAGTAACATCACACTTTTCAAAACGTGTTTTTCAGCCCGAAATAAACGCGTTTTTTCAGACAACTGAATCTCCTTGTAACAGCAAGCTTCAGAAGAGCCCACACACTCAGCCCTTAACCCCAGTGTACAGAAAGTGTCAAAACGTGTTTTTCAGCAGAAATAAACATGTTTCTGCAAGTTTGGTCAACCCCATGTAAGTTATGGGGCAGTAACATCACACTTTTCAAAACGTGTTTTTCAGCCCGAAATAAACGCGTTTTTTCAGGCAACTGAATCTCCTTGTAACAGCAAGCTTCAGAAGAGCCCACACACTCAGCCCTTAACCCCAGTGTACAGAAAGTGTCAAAACGTGTTTTTCAGCAGAAATAAACATGTTTCTGCAAGTTTGGTCAACCCCATGTAAGTTATGGGGCAGTAACATCACACTTTTCAAAACGTGTTTTTCAGCCCGAAATAAACGCGTTTTTTCAGACAACTGAATCTCCTTGTAACAGCAAGCTTCAGAAGAGCCCACACACTCAGCCCTTAACCCCAGTGTACAGAAATTGTCAAAACATGTTTTTCAGCAGAAATAAACATGTTTCTGCAAGTTTGGTCAACCCCAGGTAAGTTATGGGGCAGTAACATCACACTTTTCAAAACGTGTTTTTCAGCCCGAAATAAACGCGTTTTTTCAGGCAACTGAATCTCCTTGTAACAGCAAGGCTCAGAAGTGCCCACACACTCAGCCCTTAACCCCAGTGTACAGAAAGTGTCAAAACATGATTTTCAGCAGAAATAAACATGTTTCTGCAAGTTTGGTCAACCCCATGTAAGTTATGGGGCAGTAACATCACACTTTTCAAAACGTGTTTTTCAGCCCGAAATAAACACGTTTTTTCAGGCAACTGAATCTCCTTGTAACAGCAAGCTTCAGAAGAGCCCACACACTCAGCCCTTAACCCCAGTGTACAGAAAGTGTCAAAACGTGTTTTTCAGCAGAAATAAACATGTTTCTGCAAGTTTGGTCAACCCCATGTAAGTTATGGGGCAGTAACATCACACTTTTCAAAACGTGTTTTTCAGCCCGAAATAAACGCGTTTTTTCAGACAACTGAATCTCCTTGTAAAAGCAAGGCTCAGAAGTGCCCACACACTCAGCCCTTAACCCCAGTGTACAGAAAGTGTCAAAACGTGTTTTTCAGCAGAAATAAACATGTTTCTGCAAGTTTGGTCAACCCCATGTAAGTTATGGGGCAGTAACATCACACTTTTCAAAACGTGTTTTTCAGCCCGAAATAAACGCGTTTTTTCAGGCAACTGAATCTCCTTGTAACAGCAAGGCTCAGAAGTGCCCACACACTCAGCCCTTAACCCCAGTGTACAGAAAGTGTCAAAACATGATTTTCAGCAGAAATAAACATGTTTCTGCAAGTTTGGTCAACCCCATGTAAGTTATGGGGCAGTAACATCACACTTTTCAAAACGTGTTTTTCAGCCCGAAATAAACACGTTTTTTCAGGCAACTGAATCTCCTTGTAACAGCAAGCTTCAGAAGAGCCCACACACTCAGCCCTTAACCCCAGTGTACAGAAAGTGTCAAAACGTGTTTTTCAGCAGAAATAAACATGTTTCTGCAAGTTTGGTCAACCCCATGTAAGTTATGGGGCAGTAACATCACACTTTTCAAAACGTGTTTTTCAGCCCGAAATAAACGCGTTTTTTCAGGCAACTGAATCTACTTGTAACAACAAGGCTCAGAAGTGCCCACACACTCAGCCCTTAACCCCAGTGTACAGAAAGTGTCAAAACATGTTTTTCAGCAGAAATAAACATGTTTCTGCAAGTTTGGTCAACCCCATGTAAGTTATGGGGCAGTAACATCACACTTTTCAAAACGTGTTTTTCAGCCCGAAATAAACACGTTTTTTCAGGCAACTGAATCTCCTTGTAACAGCAAGCTTCAGAAGAGCCCACACACTCAGCCCTTAACCCCAGTGTACAGAAAGTGTCAAAACATGTTTTTCAGCAGAAATAAACATGTTTCTGCAAGTTTGGTCAACCCCATGTAAGTTATGGGGCAGTAACATCACACTTTTCAAAACGTGTTTTTCAGCCCGAAATAAACACGTTTTTTCAGGCAACTGAATCTCCTTGTAACAGCAAGCTTCAGAAGTGCCCACACACTCAGCCCTTAACCCCAGTGTACAGAAAGTGTCAAAACGTGTTTTTCAGCAGAAATAAACATGTTTCTGCAAGTTTGGTCAACCCCATGTAAGTTATGGGGCAGTAACATCACACTTTTCAAAACGTGTTTTTCAGCCCGAAATAAACGCGTTTTTTCAGACAACTGAATCTCCTTGTAACAGCAAGCTTCAGAAGAGCCCACACACTCAGCCCTTAACCCCAGTGTACAGAAAGTGTCAAAACGTGTTTTTCAGCAGAAATAAACATGTTTCTGCAAGTTTGGTCAACCCCATGTAAGTTATGGGGCAGTAACATCACACTTTTCAAAACGTGTTTTTCAGCCCGAAATAAACGCGTTTTTTCAGGCAACTGAATCTACTTGTAACAGCAAGGCTCAGAAGTGCCCACACACTCAGCCCTTAACCCCAGTGTACAGAAAGTGTCAAAACATGTTTTTCAGCAGAAATAAACATGTTTCTGCAAGTTTGGTCAACCCCATGTAAGTTATGGGGCAGTAACATCACACTTTTCAAAACGTGTTTTTCAGCCCGAAATAAACGCGTTTTTTCAGACAACTGAATCTCCTTGTAAAAGCAAGGCTCAGAAGTGCCCACACACTCAGCCCTTAACCCCAGTGTACAGAAAGTGTCAAAACGTGTTTTTCAGCAGAAATAAACATGTTTCTGCAAGTTTGGTCAACCCCATGTAAGTTATGGGGCAGTAACATCACACTTTTCAAAACGTGTTTTTCAGCCCGAAATAAACACGTTTTTTCAGGCAACTGAATCTCCTTGTAACAGCAAGCTTCAGAAGAGCCCACACACTCAGCCCTTAACCCCAGTGTACAGAAAGTGTCAGAACGTGTTTTTCAGCAGAAATAAACATGTTTCTGCAAGTTTGGTCAACCCCATGTAAGTTATGGGGCAGTAACATCACACTTTTCAAAACGTGTTTTTCAGCCCGAAATAAACGCGTTTTTTCAGACAACTGAATCTCCTTGTAACAGCAAGCTTCAGAAGAGCCCACACACTCAGCCCTTAACCCCAGTGTACAGAAAGTGTCAAAACGTGTTTTTCAGCAGAAATAAACATGTTTCTGCAAGTTTGGTCAACCCCATGTAAGTTATGGGGCAGTAACATCACACTTTTCAAAACGTGTTTTTCAGCCCGAAATAAACGCGTTTTTTCAGACAACTGAATCTCCTTGTAAAAGCAAGGCTCAGAAGTGCCCACACACTCAGCCCTTAACCCCAGTGTACAGAAAGTGTCAAAACGTGTTTTTCAGCAGAAATAAACATGTTTCTGCAAGTTTGGTCAACCCCATGTAAGTTATGGGGCAGTAACATCACACTTTTCAAAACGTGTTTTTCAGCCCGAAATAAACACGTTTTTTCAGGCAACTGAATCTCCTTGTAACAGCAAGCTTCAGAAGAGCCCACACACTCAGCCCTTAACCCCAGTGTACAGAAAGTGTCAAAACGTGTTTTTCAGCAGAAATAAACATGTTTCTGCAAGTTTGGTCAACCCCATGTAAGTTATGGGGCAGTAACATCACACTTTTCAAAACGTGTTTTTCAGCCCGAAATAAACGCGTTTTTTCAGGCAACTGAATCTACTTGTAAAAGCAAGGCTCAGAAGTGCCCACACACTCACCCCTTAACCCCAGTGTACAGAAAGTGTCAAAACGTGTTTTTCAGCAGAAATAAACATGTTTCTGCAAGTTTGGTCAACCCCATGTAAGTTATGGGGCAGTAACATCACATTTTTCAAAACGTGTTTTTCAGCCCGAAATAAACGCGTTTTTTCAGACAACTGAATCTCCTTGTAACAGCAAGGCTCAGAAGAGCCCACACACTCAGCCCTTAACCCCAGTGTACAGAAAATGTCAAAACGTGTTTTTCAGCAGAAATAAACATGTTTCTGCAAGTTTGGTCAACCCCATGTAAGTTATGGGGCAGTAACATCACACTTTTCAAAACGTGTTTTTCAGCCCGAAATAAACGCGTTTTTTCAGGCAACTGAATCTACTTGTAACAACAAGGCTCAGAAGTGCCCACACACTCAGCCCTTAACCCCAGTGTACAGAAAGTGTCAAAACATGTTTTTCAGCAGAAATAAACATGTTTCTGCAAGTTTGGTCAACCCCATGTAAGTTATGGGGCAGTAACATCACACTTTTCAAAACGTGTTTTTCAGCCCGAAATAAACACGTTTTTTCAGGCAACTGAATCTCCTTGTAACAGCAAGCTTCAGAAGAGCCCACACACTCAGCCCTTAACCCCAGTGTACAGAAAGTGTCAAAACGTGTTTTTCAGCAGAAATAAACATGTTTCTGCAAGTTTGGTCAACCCCATGTAAGTTATGGGGCAGTAACATCACACTTTTCAAAACGTGTTTTTCAGCCCGAAATAAACGCGTTTTTTCAGGCAACTGAATCTACTTGTAACAACAAGGCTCAGAAGTGCCCACACACTCAGCCCTTAACCCCAGTGTACAGAAAGTGTCAAAACGTGTTTTTCAGCAGAAATAAACATGTTTCTGCAAGTTTGGTCAACCCCATGTAAGTTATGGGGCAGTAACATCACACTTTTCAAAACGTGTTTTTCAGCCCGAAATAAACGCGTTTTTTCAGGCAACTGAATCTCCTTGTAACAACAAGGCACAGAAGTGCCCACACACTCAGCCCTTAACCCCAGTGTACAGAAAGTGTCAAAACATGTTTTTCAGCAGAAATAAACATGTTTCTGCAAGTTTGGTCAACCCCATGTAAGTTATGGGGCAGTAACATCACACTTTTCAAAACGTGTTTTTCAGCCCGAAATAAACACGTTTTTTCAGGCAACTGAATCTCCTTGTAACAGCAAGCTTCAGAAGAGCCCACACACTCAGCCCTTAACCCCAGTGTACAGAAAGTGTCAAAACGTGTTTTTCAGCAGAAATAAACATGTTTCTGCAAGTTTGGTCAACCCCATGTAAGTTATGGGGCAGTAACATCACACTTTTCAAAACGTGTTTTTCAGCCCGAAATAAACGCGTTTTTTCAGACAACTGAATCTCCTTGTAAAAGCAAGGCTCAGAAGTGCCCACACACTCAGCCCTTAACCCCAGTGTACAGAAAGTGTCAAAACGTGTTTTTCAGCAGAAATAAACATGTTTCTGCAAGTTTGGTCAACCCCATGTAAGTTATGGGGCAGTAACATCACACTTTTCAAAACGTGTTTTTCAGCCCGAAATAAACGCGTTTTTTCAGGCAACTGAATCTCCTTGTAACAGCAAGGCTCAGAAGTGCCCACACACTCAGCCCTTAACCCCAGTGTACAGAAAGTGTCAAAACATGATTTTCAGCAGAAATAAACATGTTTCTGCAAGTTTGGTCAACCCCATGTAAGTTATGGGGCAGTAACATCACACTTTTCAAAACGTGTTTTTCAGCCCGAAATAAACACGTTTTTTCAGGCAACTGAATCTCCTTGTAACAGCAAGCTTCAGAAGAGCCCACACACTCAGCCCTTAACCCCAGTGTACAGAAAGTGTCAAAACGTGTTTTTCAGCAGAAATAAACATGTTTCTGCAAGTTTGGTCAACCCCATGTAAGTTATGGGGCAGTAACATCACACTTTTCAAAACGTGTTTTTCAGCCCGAAATAAACGCGTTTTTTCAGGCAACTGAATCTACTTGTAACAACAAGGCTCAGAAGTGCCCACACACTCAGCCCTTAACCCCAGTGTACAGAAAGTGTCAAAACATGTTTTTCAGCAGAAATAAACATGTTTCTGCAAGTTTGGTCAACCCCATGTAAGTTATGGGGCAGTAACATCACACTTTTCAAAACGTGTTTTTCAGCCCGAAATAAACACGTTTTTTCAGGCAACTGAATCTCCTTGTAACAGCAAGCTTCAGAAGAGCCCACACACTCAGCCCTTAACCCCAGTGTACAGAAAGTGTCAAAACATGTTTTTCAGCAGAAATAAACATGTTTCTGCAAGTTTGGTCAACCCCATGTAAGTTATGGGGCAGTAACATCACACTTTTCAAAACGTGTTTTTCAGCCCGAAATAAACACGTTTTTTCAGGCAACTGAATCTCCTTGTAACAGCAAGCTTCAGAAGTGCCCACACACTCAGCCCTTAACCCCAGTGTACAGAAAGTGTCAAAACGTGTTTTTCAGCAGAAATAAACATGTTTCTGCAAGTTTGGTCAACCCCATGTAAGTTATGGGGCAGTAACATCACACTTTTCAAAACGTGTTTTTCAGCCCGAAATAAACGCGTTTTTTCAGACAACTGAATCTCCTTGTAACAGCAAGCTTCAGAAGAGCCCACACACTCAGCCCTTAACCCCAGTGTACAGAAAGTGTCAAAACGTGTTTTTCAGCAGAAATAAACATGTTTCTGCAAGTTTGGTCAACCCCATGTAAGTTATGGGGCAGTAACATCACACTTTTCAAAACGTGTTTTTCAGCCCGAAATAAACGCGTTTTTTCAGGCAACTGAATCTACTTGTAACAGCAAGGCTCAGAAGTGCCCACACACTCAGCCCTTAACCCCAGTGTACAGAAAGTGTCAAAACATGTTTTTCAGCAGAAATAAACATGTTTCTGCAAGTTTGGTCAACCCCATGTAAGTTATGGGGCAGTAACATCACACTTTTCAAAACGTGTTTTTCAGCCCGAAATAAACGCGTTTTTTCAGACAACTGAATCTCCTTGTAAAAGCAAGGCTCAGAAGTGCCCACACACTCAGCCCTTAACCCCAGTGTACAGAAAGTGTCAAAACGTGTTTTTCAGCAGAAATAAACATGTTTCTGCAAGTTTGGTCAACCCCATGTAAGTTATGGGGCAGTAACATCACACTTTTCAAAACGTGTTTTTCAGCCCGAAATAAACACGTTTTTTCAGGCAACTGAATCTCCTTGTAACAGCAAGCTTCAGAAGAGCCCACACACTCAGCCCTTAACCCCAGTGTACAGAAAGTGTCAGAACGTGTTTTTCAGCAGAAATAAACATGTTTCTGCAAGTTTGGTCAACCCCATGTAAGTTATGGGGCAGTAACATCACACTTTTCAAAACGTGTTTTTCAGCCCGAAATAAACGCGTTTTTTCAGACAACTGAATCTCCTTGTAACAGCAAGCTTCAGAAGAGCCCACACACTCAGCCCTTAACCCCAGTGTACAGAAAGTGTCAAAACGTGTTTTTCAGCAGAAATAAACATGTTTCTGCAAGTTTGGTCAACCCCATGTAAGTTATGGGGCAGTAACATCACACTTTTCAAAACGTGTTTTTCAGCCCGAAATAAACGCGTTTTTTCAGACAACTGAATCTCCTTGTAAAAGCAAGGCTCAGAAGTGCCCACACACTCAGCCCTTAACCCCAGTGTACAGAAAGTGTCAAAACGTGTTTTTCAGCAGAAATAAACATGTTTCTGCAAGTTTGGTCAACCCCATGTAAGTTATGGGGCAGTAACATCACACTTTTCAAAACGTGTTTTTCAGCCCGAAATAAACACGTTTTTTCAGGCAACTGAATCTCCTTGTAACAGCAAGCTTCAGAAGAGCCCACACACTCAGCCCTTAACCCCAGTGTACAGAAAGTGTCAAAACGTGTTTTTCAGCAGAAATAAACATGTTTCTGCAAGTTTGGTCAACCCCATGTAAGTTATGGGGCAGTAACATCACACTTTTCAAAACGTGTTTTTCAGCCCGAAATAAACGCGTTTTTTCAGGCAACTGAATCTACTTGTAAAAGCAAGGCTCAGAAGTGCCCACACACTCACCCCTTAACCCCAGTGTACAGAAAGTGTCAAAACGTGTTTTTCAGCAGAAATAAACATGTTTCTGCAAGTTTGGTCAACCCCATGTAAGTTATGGGGCAGTAACATCACATTTTTCAAAACGTGTTTTTCAGCCCGAAATAAACGCGTTTTTTCAGACAACTGAATCTCCTTGTAACAGCAAGGCTCAGAAGAGCCCACACACTCAGCCCTTAACCCCAGTGTACAGAAAATGTCAAAACGTGTTTTTCAGCAGAAATAAACATGTTTCTGCAAGTTTGGTCAACCCCATGTAAGTTATGGGGCAGTAACATCACACTTTTCAAAACGTGTTTTTCAGCCCGAAATAAACGCGTTTTTTCAGGCAACTGAATCTACTTGTAACAACAAGGCTCAGAAGTGCCCACACACTCAGCCCTTAACCCCAGTGTACAGAAAGTGTCAAAACATGTTTTTCAGCAGAAATAAACATGTTTCTGCAAGTTTGGTCAACCCCATGTAAGTTATGGGGCAGTAACATCACACTTTTCAAAACGTGTTTTTCAGCCCGAAATAAACACGTTTTTTCAGGCAACTGAATCTCCTTGTAACAGCAAGCTTCAGAAGAGCCCACACACTCAGCCCTTAACCCCAGTGTACAGAAAGTGTCAAAACGTGTTTTTCAGCAGAAATAAACATGTTTCTGCAAGTTTGGTCAACCCCATGTAAGTTATGGGGCAGTAACATCACACTTTTCAAAACGTGTTTTTCAGCCCGAAATAAACGCGTTTTTTCAGGCAACTGAATCTACTTGTAACAACAAGGCTCAGAAGTGCCCACACACTCAGCCCTTAACCCCAGTGTACAGAAAGTGTCAAAACGTGTTTTTCAGCAGAAATAAACATGTTTCTGCAAGTTTGGTCAACCCCATGTAAGTTATGGGGCAGTAACATCACACTTTTCAAAACGTGTTTTTCAGCCCGAAATAAACACGTTTTTTCAGGCAACTGAATCTCCTTGTAACAGCAAGCTTCAGAAGAGCCCACACACTCAGCCCTTAACCCCAGTGTACAGAAAGTGTCAAAACATGTTTTTCAGCAGAAATAAACATGTTTCTGCAAGTTTGGTCAACCCCATGTAAGTTATGGGGCAGTAACATCACACTTTTCAAAACGTGTTTTTCAGCCCGAAATAAACACGTTTTTTCAGGCAACTGAATCTCCTTGTAACAGCAAGCTTCAGAAGAGCCCACACACTCAGCCCTTAACCCCAGTGTACAGAAAGTGTCAAAACGTGTTTTTCAGCAGAAATAAACATGTTTCTGCAAGTTTGGTCAACCCCATGTAAGTTATGGGGCAGTAACATCACACTTTTCAAAACGTGTTTTTCAGCCCGAAATAAACGCGTTTTTTCAGGCAACTGAATCTACTTGTAAAAGCAAGGCTCAGAAGTGCCCACACACTCAGCCCTTAACCCCAGTGTACAGAAAGTGTCAAAACATGTTTTTCAGCAGAAATAAACATGTTTCTGCAAGTTTGGTCAACCCCATGTAAGTTATGGGGCAGTAACATCACACTTTTCAAAACGTGTTTTTCAGCCCGAAATAAACACGTTTTTTCAGGCAACTGAATCTCCTTGTAACAGCAAGCTTCAGAAGAGCCCACACACTCAGCCCTTAACCCCAGTGTACAGAAAGTGTCAAAACGTGTTTTTCAGCAGAAATAAACATGTTTCTGCAAGTTTGGTCAACCCCATGTAAGTTATGGGGCAGTAACATCACACTTTTCAAAACGTGTTTTTCAGCCCGAAATAAACGCGTTTTTTCAGACAACTGAATCTCCTTGTAAAAGCAAGGCTCAGAAGTGCCCACACACTCAGCCCTTAACCCCAGTGTACAGAAAGTGTCAAAACGTGTTTTTCAGCAGAAATAAACATGTTTCTGCAAGTTTGGTCAACCCCATGTAAGTTATGGGGCAGTAACATCACACTTTTCAAAACGTGTTTTTCAGCCCGAAATAAACACGTTTTTTCAGGCAACTGAATCTCCTTGTAACAGCAAGCTTCAGAAGAGCCCACACACTCAGCCCTTAACCCCAGTGTACAGAAAGTGTCAAAACGTGTTTTTCAGCAGAAATAAACATGTTTCTGCAAGTTTGGTCAACCCCATGTAAGTTATGGGGCAGTAACATCACACTTTTCAAAACGTGTTTTTCAGCCCGAAATAAACGCGTTTTTTCAGGCAACTGAATCTACTTGTAACAACAAGGCTCAGAAGTGCCCACACACTCAGCCCTTAACCCCAGTGTACAGAAAGTGTCAAAACATGTTTTTCAGCAGAAATAAACATGTTTCTGCAAGTTTGGTCAACCCCATGTAAGTTATGGGGCAGTAACATCACACTTTTCAAAACGTGTTTTTCAGCCCGAAATAAACACGTTTTTTCAGGCAACTGAATCTCCTTGTAACAGCAAGCTTCAGAAGAGCCCACACACTCAGCCCTTAACCCCAGTGTACAGAAAGTGTCAAAACGTGTTTTTCAGCAGAAATAAACATGTTTCTGCAAGTTTGGTCAACCCCATGTAAGTTATGGGGCAGTAACATCACTCTGTTCAAAACGTGTTTTTCAGCCCGAAATAAACACGTTTTTTCAGGCAACTGAATCTCCTTGTAACAGCAAGCTTCAGAAGAGCCCACACACTCAGCCCTTAACCCCAGTGTACAGAAATTGTCAAAACATGTTTTTCAGCAGAAATATGTTTCTGCAAGTTTGGTCAACCCCAGGTAAGTTATGGGGCAGTAACATCACACTTTTCAAAACGTGTTTTTCAGCCCGAAATAAACGCGTTTTTTCAGGCAACTGAATCTCCTTGTAACAGCAAGGCTCAGAAGTGCCCACACACTCAGCCCTTAACCCCAGTGTACAGAAAGTGTCAAAACATGATTTTCAGCAGAAATAAACATGTTTCTGCAAGTTTGGTCAACCCCATGTAAGTTATGGGGCAGTAACATCACACTTTTCAAAACGTGTTTTTCAGCCCGAAATAAACACGTTTTTTCAGGCAACTGAATCTCCTTGTAACAGCAAGCTTCAGAAGAGCCCACACACTCAGCCCTTAACCCCAGTGTACAGAAAGTGTCAAAACGTGTTTTTCAGCAGAAATAAACATGTTTCTGCAAGTTTGGTCAACCCCATGTAAGTTATGGGGCAGTAACATCACTCTTTTCAAAACGTGTTTTTCAGCCCGAAATAAACGCGTTTTTTCAGGCAACTGAATCTACTTGTAAAAGCAAGGCTCAGAAGTGCCCACACACTCAGCCCTTAACCCCAGTGTACAGAAAGTGTCAAAACATGTTTTTCAGCAGAAATAAACATGTTTCTGCAAGTTTGGTCAACCCCATGTAAGTTATGGGGCAGTAACATCACACTTTTCAAAACGTGTTTTTCAGCCCGAAATAAACACGTTTTTTCAGGCAACTGAATCTCCTTGTAACAGCAAGCTTCAGAAGAGCCCACACACTCAGCCCTTAACCCCAGTGTACAGAAAGTGTCAAAACGTGTTTTTCAGCAGAAATAAACATGTTTCTGCAAGTTTGGTCAACCCCATGTAAGTTATGGGGCAGTAACATCACACTTTTCAAAACGTGTTTTTCAGCCCGAAATAAACGCGTTTTTTCAGGCAACTGAATCTACTTGTAACAACAAGGCTCAGAAGTGCCCACACACTCAGCCCTTAACCCCAGTGTACAGAAAGTGTCAAAACATGTTTTTCAGCAGAAATAAACATGTTTCTGCAAGTTTGGTCAACCCCATGTAAGTTATGGGGCAGTAACATCACACTTTTCAAAACGTGTTTTTCAGCCCGAAATAAACACGTTTTTTCAGGCAACTGAATCTCCTTGTAACAGCAAGCTTCAGAAGAGCCCACACACTCAGCCCTTAACCCCAGTGTACAGAAAGTGTCAAAACATGTTTTTCAGCAGAAATAAACATGTTTCTGCAAGTTTGGTCAACCCCATGTAAGTTATGGGGCAGTAACATCACACTTTTCAAAACGTGTTTTTCAGCCCGAAATAAACACGTTTTTTCAGGCAACTGAATCTCCTTGTAACAGCAAGCTTCAGAAGTGCCCACACACTCAGCCCTTAACCCCAGTGTACAGAAAGTGTCAAAACGTGTTTTTCAGCAGAAATAAACATGTTTCTGCAAGTTTGGTCAACCCCATGTAAGTTATGGGGCAGTAACATCACACTTTTCAAAACGTGTTTTTCAGCCCGAAATAAACGCGTTTTTTCAGACAACTGAATCTCCTTGTAACAGCAAGCTTCAGAAGAGCCCACACACTCAGCCCTTAACCCCAGTGTACAGAAAGTGTCAAAACGTGTTTTTCAGCAGAAATAAACATGTTTCTGCAAGTTTGGTCAACCCCATGTAAGTTATGGGGCAGTAACATCACACTTTTCAAAACGTGTTTTTCAGCCCGAAATAAACGCGTTTTTTCAGGCAACTGAATCTACTTGTAACAGCAAGGCTCAGAAGTGCCCACACACTCAGCCCTTAACCCCAGTGTACAGAAAGTGTCAAAACATGTTTTTCAGCAGAAATAAACATGTTTCTGCAAGTTTGGTCAACCCCATGTAAGTTATGGGGCAGTAACATCACACTTTTCAAAACGTGTTTTTCAGCCCGAAATAAACGCGTTTTTTCAGACAACTGAATCTCCTTGTAACAGCAAGCTTCAGAAGAGCCCACACACTCAGCCCTTAACCCCAGTGTACAGAAAGTGTCAAAACGTGTTTTTCAGCAGAAATAAACATGTTTCTGCAAGTTTGGTCAACCCCATGTAAGTTATGGGGCAGTAACATCACACTTTTCAAAACGTGTTTTTCAGCCCGAAATAAACGCGTTTTTTCAGGCAACTGAATCTCCTTGTAACAGCAAGCTTCAGAAGAGCCCACACACTCAGCCCTTAACCCCAGTGTACAGAAAGTGTCAAAACGTGTTTT
>NW_027167709.1:0-27500 GCF_040954835.1 Lepisosteus oculatus
CACACTCCGCTCTTCTAACCCCGTGTGCAGAAAGGGTCAAAACGTTTTTTCGCAAAATAAACATGTTTCTGCCAGTTTGGGTCACCCCATGTAAGTTATGGGGCAGTAAACAGCACACTTTTCAAAAAGTGTTTTCAGCCAAAACCGTTTTTCAGACACTGAATCCCATGTAACAGCAAGCTCAGAGGCCCCACACCAGCTCTCCAGGTGCAGAGTCATTGTCACCAACACCCCACACACCTATTGCAGAAAGGGTCAAAACGTGTTTTCAGCAGAATAAACATGTCTGCATTTGGTCACAAAACAACACTTTTAAACGTGTTTTCAGCCCGAATAAACGCGTTTTTCAGACAACTGAATCCCCATGTAACAGCAAGGCTCAGAAGAGCCTCACGTTCACTGTGTCACACTCCGTCTTAACCCCAGTGTGCAGAAAGGGTCAAAACTTGTTTTCATCAGAAATAAACATGTTTCTGCAAGTTTGGTCAACCCACATGTAAGTTATGGCAGTAACAGCACACTTTTCAAAACGTGTTTTTCAGCCGAAATAAACGCGTTTTTTCAGACAACTGAATCCCCATGTAACAGCAAGGCTCAGAAGAGCCCACACACTCAGCTCTTAACCCCAGTGTGCAGAAAGGGTCAAAACGTGTATTTCAGCAGAAATAAACATGTTTCTGCAAGTTTGGTCAACCCCATGTAAGTTAAGGGGCAGTAACAGCACACTTTTCAAAACGTGTTTTTCAGCCCGAAATAAACGCGTTTTTTCAGACAACTTGAATCCCCATGTACAGCAAGGCTCAGAAGAGCCCACACACCAGCTCTTAACCCCAGTGTGCAGAAAGGGTCAAAACGTGTTTTTCAGCAGAAATAAACATGTTTCTGCAAGTTTGGTCAACCCCATGTAAGTTATGGGGCAGTAACAGCACACTTTTCAAAAACGTGTTTTTCAGCCCGAAATAAACGCGTTTTTTCAGACAACTGAATCCCATGTAACAGCAAGGCTCAGAAGAGCCCACACACTCAGCTCTTAACCCCAGTGTGCAGAAAGGTCAAAACGTGTTTTTCAGCAGAAATAAACATGTTTCTGCAAGTTTGGTCAACCCCATGTAAGTTATGGGGCAGTAACAGCACACTTTTCAAAACGTGTTTTTCAGCCCGAAATAAACGCGTTTTTTCAGACAACTGAATCCCCATGTAACAGCAAGGCTCAGAAGAGCCACACACTCAGCTCTTAACCCCAGTGTGCAGAAAGGGTCAAACGTGTTTTTCAGCAGAAATAAACATGTTTCTGCAAGTTTGGTCAACCCATGTAAGTTATGGGGCAGTAACAGCACACTTTTCAAAACGTGTTTTTCAGCCCGAAATAAACGCGTTTTTTCAGACAACTGAATCCCCATGTAACAGCAAGGCTCAGAAGAGCCCACACACTCAGCTCTTAACCCCAGTGTGCAGAAAGGGTCAAAACGTGTTTTTCAGCAGAAATAAACATGTTTCTGCAAGTTTGGTCAACCCCATGTAAGTTATGGGGCAGTAACAGCACACTTTTCAAAACGTGTTTTTCAGCCCGAAATAAACGCGTTTTTTCAGACAACTGAATCCCCATGTAACAGCAAGGCTCAGAAGAGCCCACACACTCAGCTCTTAACCCCAGTGTGCAGAAAGGGTCAAAACGTGTTTTTCAGCAGAAATAAACATGTTTCTGCAAGTTTGGTCAACCCCATGTAAGTTATGGGGCAGTAACAGCACACTTTTCAAAAACGTGTTTTTCAGCCCGAAATAAACGCGTTTTTCAGACAACTGAATCCCCATGTAACAGCAAGGCTCAGAAGAGCCCACACACTCAGCTCTTAACCCCAGTGTGCAGAAAGGGGTCAAAACGTGTTTTTCAGCAGAAATAAACATGTTTCTGCAAGTTTGGTCAACCCCATGTAAGTTATGGGGCAGTAACAGCACACTTTTCAAAACGTGTTTTTCAGCCCGAAATAAACGCGTTTTTTCAGACAACTGAATCCCCATGTAACAGCCAAGGCTCAGAAGAGCCCACACACTCAGCTCTTAACCCCAGTGTGCAGAAAGGGTCAAAACGGTGTTTTTCAGCAGAAATAAACATGTTTCTGCAAGTTTGGTCAACCCCATGTAAGTTATGGGGCAGTAACAGCACACTTTTCAAAACGTGTTTTTCAGCCCGAAATAAACGCGTTTTTCAGACAACTGAATCCCCATGTAACAGCAAGGCTCAGAAGAGCCCACACACTCAGCTCTTAACCCCAGTGTGCAGAAAGGGTCAAAACGTGTTTTTCAGCAGAAATAAACATGTTTCTGCAAGTTTGGTCAACCCCATGTAAGTTATGGGGCAGTAACAGCACACTTTTCAAAACGTGTTTTTCAGCCCGAAATAAACGCGTTTTTCAGACAACTGAATCCCCATGTAACAGCAAGGCTCAGAAGAGCCCACACACTCAGCTCTTAACCCCAGTGTGCAGAAAGGGTCAAAACGTGTTTTTCAGCAGAAATAAACATGTTTCTGCAAGTTTGGTCAACCCCATGTAAGTTATGGGGCAGTAACAGCACACTTTTCAAAACGTGTTTTTCAGCCCTAAATAAACGCGTTTTTTCAGACAACTGAATCCCCATGTAACAGCAAGGCTCAGAAGAGCCCACACACTCAGCTCTTAACCCCAGTGTGCAGAAAGGGTCAAAACGTGTTTTTCAGCAGAAATAAACATGTTTCTGCAAGTTTGGTCAACCCCATGTAAGTTATGGGGCAGTAACAGCACACTTTTCAAAACGTGTTTTTCAGCCCGAAATAAACGCGTTTTTCAGACAACTGAATCCCCATGTAACAGCAAGGCTCAGAAGAGCCCACACACTCAGCTCTTAACCCCAGTGTGCAGAAAGGGTCAAAACGTGTTTTTCAGCAGAAATAAACATGTTTCTGCAAGTTTGGTCAACCCCATGTAAGTTATGGGGCAGTAACAGCACACTTTTCAAAACGTGTTTTTCAGCCCGAAATAAACGCGTTTTTTCAGACAACTGAATCCCCATGTAACAGCAAGGCTCAGAAGAGCCCACACACTCAGCTCTTAACCCCAGTGTGCAGAAAGGGTCAAAACGTGTTTTTCAGCAGAAATAAACATGTTTCTGCAAGTTTGGTCAACCCCATGTAAGTTATGGGGCAGTAACAGCACACTTTTCAAAACGTGTTTTTCAGCCCGAAATAAACGCGTTTTTTCAGACAACTGAATCCCCATGTAACAGCAAGGCTCAGAAGAGCCCACACACTCAGCTCTTAACCCCAGTGTGCAGAAAGGGTCAAAACGTGTTTTTCAGCAGAAATAAACATGTTTCTGCAAGTTTGGTCAACCCCATGTAAGTTATGGGGCAGTAACAGCACACTTTTCAAAACGTGTTTTTCAGCCCGAAATAAACGCGTTTTTTCAGACAACTGAATCCCCATGTAACAGCAAGGCTCAGAAGAGCCCACCCACTCAGCTCTTAACCCCAGTGTGCAGAAAGGGTCAAAACGTGTTTTTCAGCAGAAATAAACATGTTTCTGCAAGTTTGGTCAACCCCATGTAAGTTATGGGGCAGTAACAGCACACTTTTCAAAACGTGTTTTTCAGCCCGAAATAAACACGTTTTTTCAGACAACTGAATCCCCATGTAACAGCAAGGCTCAGAAGAGCCCACAAACTCAGCTCTTAACCCCAGTGTGCAGAAAGGGTCAAAACGTGTTTTTCAGCAGAAATAAACATGTTTCTGCAAGTTTGGTCAACCCCATGTAAGTTATGGGGCAGTAACAGCACACTTTTCAAAACGTGTTTTTCAGCCCGAAATAAACGCGTTTTTTCAGAAAACTGAATCCCCATGTAACAGCAAGGCTCAGAAGAGCCCACACACTCAGCTCTTAACCCCAGTGTGCAGAAAGGGTCAAAACGTGTTTTTCAGCAGAAATAAACATGTTTCTGCAAGTTTGGTCAACCCCATGTAAGTTATGGGGCAGTAACAGCACACTTTTCAAAACGTGTTTTTCAGCCCGAAATAAACGCGTTTTTTCAGACAACTGAATCCCCATGTAACAGCAAGGCTCAGAAGAGCCCACACACTCAGCTCTTAACCCCAGTGTGCAGAAAGGGTCAAAACGTGTTTTTCAGCAGAAATAAACATGTTTCTGCAAGCTTGGTCAACCCCATGTAAGTTATGGGGCAGTAACAGAACACTTTTCAAAACGTGTTTTTCAGCCCTAGATAAACGCGTTTTTTCAGACAACTGAATCCCCATGTAACAGCAAGGCTCAGAAGAGCCCACACACTCAGCTCTTAACCCCAGTGTGCAGAAAGGGTCAAAACGTGTTTTTCAGCAGAAATAAACATGTTTCTGCAAGTTTGGTCAACCCCATGTAAGTTATGGGGCAGTAACAGCACACTTTTCAAAAGTGTTTTTCAGCCCGAAATAAACGCGTTTTTTTCAGACAACTGAATCCCCATGTAACAGCAAGGCTCAGAAGAGCCCACACACTCAGCTCTTAACCCCAGTGTGCAGAAAGGGTCAAAACGTGTTTTTCAGCAGAAATAAACATGTTTCTGCAAGTTTGGTCAACCCCATGTAAGTTATGGGGCAGTAACAGCCCACTTTTCAAAACGTGTTTTTCAGCCCGAAATAAACGCGTTTTTTCAGACAACTGAATCCCCATGTAACAGCAAGGCTCAGAAGAGCCCACACACTCAGCTCTTAACCCCAGTGTGCAGAAAGGGTCAAAACGTGTTTTTCAGCAGAAATAAAAATGTTTCTGCAAGTTTGGTCAACCCCATGTAAGTTATGGGGCAGTAACAGCACACTTTTCAAAACGTGTTTTTCAGCCCGAAATAAACGCGTTTTTTCAGACAACTGAATCCCCATGTAACAGCAAGGCTCAGAAGAGCCCACACACTCAGCTCTTAACCCCAGTGTGCAGAAAGGGTCAAAACGTGTTTTTCAGCAGAAATAAACATGTTTCTGCAAGTTTGGTCAACCCCATGTAAGTTATGGGGCAGTAACAGCACACTTTTCAAAACGTGTTTTTCAGCCCGAAATAAACGCGTTTTTTCAGACAACTGAATCCCCATGTAACAGCAAGGCTCAGAAGAGCCCACACACTCAGCTCTTAACCCCAGTGTGCAGAAAGGGTCAAAACGTGTTTTTCAGCAGAAATAAACATGTTTCTGCAAGTTTGGTCAACCCCATGTAAGTTATGGGGCAGTAACAGCACACTTTTCAAAACGTGTTTTTCAGCCCGAAATAAACGCGTTTTTTCAGACAACTGAATCCCCATGTAACAGCAAGGCTCAGAAGAGCCCACAAACTCAGCTCTTAACCCCAGTGTGCAGAAAGGGTCAAAACGTGTTTTTCAGCAGAAATAAACATGTTTCTGCAAGTTTGGTCAACCCCATGTAAGTTATGGGGCAGTAACAGCACACTTTTCAAACCGTGTTTTTCAGCCCGAAATAAACGCGTATTTTCAGACAACTGAATCCCCATGTAACAGCAAGGCTCAGAAAAGCCCACACACTCAGCTCTTAACCCCAGTGTGCAGAAAGGGTCAAAACGTGTTTTTCAGCAGAAATAAACATGTTTCTGCAAGTTTGGTCAACCCCATGTAAGTTATGGGGCAGTAACAGCACACTTTTCAAAACGTGTTTTTCAGCCCGAAATAAACGCGTTTTTTCAGACAACTGAATCCCCATGTAACAGCAAGGCTCAGAAGAGCCCACACACTCAGCTCTTAACCCCAGTGTGCAGAAAGGGTCAAAACGTGTTTTTCAGCAGAAATAAACATGTTTCTGCAAGTTTGGTCAACCCCATGTAAGTTATGGGGCAGTAACAGCACACTTTTAAAAACGTGTTTTTCAGCCCGAAATAAACGCGTTTTTTCAGACAACTGAATCCCCATGTAACAGCAAGGCTCAGAAGAGCCCACACACTCAGCTCTTAACCCCAGTGTGCAGAAAGGGTCAAAACGTGTTTTTCAGCAGAAATAAACATGTTTCTGCAAGTTTGGTCAAACCCATGTAAGTTATGGGGCAGTAACAGCACACTTTTCAAAACGTGTTTTTCAGCCCGAAATAAACGCGTTTTTTCAGACAACTGAATCCCCATGTAACAGCAAGGCTCAGAAGAGCCCACACACTCAGCTCTTAACCCCAGTGTGCAGAAAGGGTCAAAACGTGTTTTTCAGCAGAAATAAACATGTTTCTGCAAGTTTGGTCAACCCCATGTAAGTTATGGGGCAGTAACAGCACACTTTTCAAAACGTGTTTTTCAGCCCGAAATAAACGCGTTTTTTCAGACAACTGAATCCCCATGTAACAGCAAGGCTCAGAAGAGCCCACACACTCCGCTCTTAACCCCAGAGTGCAGAAAGGGTCAAAACGTGTTTTTCAGCAGAAATAAACATGTTTCTGCAAGTTTGGTCAACCCCATGTAAGTTATGGGGCAGTAACAGCACACTTTTCAAAACGTGTTTTTCAGCCCGAAATAAACGCGTTTTTTCAGACAACTGAATCCCCATGTAACAGCAAGGCTCAGAAGAGCCCACACACTCAGCTCTTAACCCCAGTGTGCAGAAAGGGTCAAAACGTGTTTTTCAGCAGAAATAAACATGTTTCTGCAAGTTTGGTCAACCCCATGTAAGTTATGGGGCAGTAACAGCACACTTTTCAAAACGTGTTTTTCAGCCCGAAATAAACACGTTTTTTCAGACAACTGAATCCCCATGTAACAGCAAGGCTCAGAAGAGCCCACAAACTCAGCTCTTAACCCCAGTGTGCAGAAAGGGTCAAAACGTGTTTTTCAGCAGAAATAAACATGTTTCTGCAAGTTTGGTCAACCCCATGTAAGTTATGGGGCAGTAACAGCACACTTTTCAAAACGTGTTTTTCAGCCCGAAATAAACGCGTTTTTTCAGAAAACTGAATCCCCATGTAACAGCAAGGCTCAGAAGAGCCCACACACTCAGCTCTTAACCCCAGTGTGCAGAAAGGGTCAAAACGTGTTTTTCAGCAGAAATAAACATGTTTCTGCAAGTTTGGTCAACCCCATGTAAGTTATGGGGCAGTAACAGCACACTTTTCAAAACGTGTTTTTCAGCCCGAAATAAACGCGTTTTTTCAGACAACTGAATCCCCATGTAACAGCAAGGCTCAGAAGAGCCCACACATTCAGCTCTTAACCCCAGTGTGCAGAAAGGGTCAAAACGTGTTTTTCAGCAGAAATAAACATGTTTCTGCAAGTTTGGTCAACCCCATGTAAGTTATGGGGCAGTAACAGCACACTTTTCAAAACGTGTTTTTCAGCCCGAAATAAACGCGTTTTTTCAGACAACTGAATCCCCATGTAACAGCAAGGCTCAGAAGAGCCCACACACTCAGCTCTTAACCCCAGTGTGCAGAAAGGGTCAAAACGTGTTTTTCAGCAGAAATACACATGTTTCTGCAAGTTTGGTCAACCCCATGTAAGTTATGGGGCAGTAAAAGCTCACTTTTCAAAACGTGTTTTTCAGCCCTAGATAAACGCGTTTTTTCAGACAACTGAATCCCCATGTAACAGCAAGGCTCAGAAGAGCCCACACACTCAGCTCTTAACCCCAGTGTGCAGAAAGGGTCAAAACGTGTTTTTCAGCAGAAATAAACATGTTTCTGCAAGTTTGGTCAACCCCATGTAAGTTATGGGGCAGTAACAGCACACTTTTCAAAACGTGTTTTTCAGCCCGAAATAAACGCGTTTTTTTCAGACAACTGAATCCCCATGTAACAGCAAGGCTCAGAAGAGCCCACACACTCAGCTCTTAACCCCAGTGTGCAGAAAGGGTCAAAACGTGTTTTTCAGCAGAAATAAACATGTTTCTGCAAGTTTGGTCAACCCCATGTAAGTTATGGGGCAGTAACAGCACACTTTTCAAAACGTGTTTTTCAGCCCGAAATAAACGCGTTTTTTCAGACAACTGAATCCCCATGTAACAGCAAGGCTCAGAAGAGCCCACACACTCAGCTCTTAACCCCAGTGTGCAGAAAGGGTCAAAACGTGTTTTTCAGCAGAAATAAACATGTTTCTGCAAGTTTGCTCAACCCCATGTAAGCTATGGGGCAGTAACAGCACACTTTTCAAAACGTGTTTTTCAGCCCGAAATAAACGCGTTTTTTCAGACAACTGAATCCCCATGTAACAGCAAGGCTCAGAAGAGCCCACACACTCAGCTCTTAACCCCAGTGTGCAGAAAGGGTCAAAACGTGTTTTTCAGCAGAAATAAACATGTTTCTGCAAGTTTGGTCAACCCCATGTAAGTTATGGGGCAGTAACAGCCCACTTTTCAAAACGTGTTTTTCAGCCCGAAATAAACGCGTTTTTTCAGACAACTGAATCCCCATGTAACAGCAAGGCTCAGAAGAGCCCACACACTCAGCTCTTAACCCCAGTGTGCAGAAAGGGTCAAAACGTGTTTTTCAGCAGAAATAAACATGTTTCTGCAAGTTTGGTCAACCCCATGTAAGTTATGGGGCAGTAACAGCACACTTTTCAAAACATGTTTTTCAGCCCGAAATAAACGCGTTTTTTCAGACAACTGAATCCCCATGTAACAGCAAGGCTCAGAAGAGCCCACACACTCAGCTCTTAACCCCAGTGTGCAGAAAGGGTCAAAACGTGTTTTTCAGCAGAAATAAACATGTTTCTGCAAGTTTGGTCAACCCCATGTAAGTTATGGGGCAGTAACAGCACACTTTTCAAAACGTGTTTTTCAGCCCGAAATAAACGCGTTTTTTCAGACAACTGAATCCCCATGTAACAGCAAGGCTCAGAAGAGCCCACACACTCAGCTCTTAACCCCAGTGTGCAGAAAGGGTCAAAACGTGTTTTTCAGCAGAAATAAACATGTTTCTGCAAGTTTGGTCAACCCCATGTAAGTTATGGGGCAGTAACAGCACACTTCTCAAAACGTGTTTTTCAGCCCGAAATAAACGCGTTTTTTCAGACAACTGAATCCCCATGTAACAGCAAGGCTCAGAAGAGCCCACAAACTCAGCTCTTAACCCCAGTGTGCAGAAAGGGTCAAAACGTGTTTTTCAGCAGAAATAAACATGTTTCTGCAAGTTTGGTCAACCCCATGTAAGTTATGGGGCAGTAACAGCACACTTTTCAAACCGTGTTTTTCAGCCCGAAATAAACGCGTATTTTCAGACAACTGAATCCCCATGTAACAGCAAGGCTCAGAAAAGCCCACACACTCAGCTCTTAACCCCAGTGTGCAGAAAGGGTCAAAACGTGTTTTTCAGCAGAAATAAACATGTTTCTGCAAGTTTGGTCAACCCCATGTAAGTTATGGGGCAGTAACAGCACACTTTTCAAAACGTGTTTTTCAGCCCGAAATAAACGCGTTTTTTCAGACAACTGAATCCCCATGTAACAGCAAGGCTCAGAAGAGCCCACACACTCAGCTCTTAACCCCAGTGTGCAGAAAGGGTCAAAACGTGTTTTTCAGCAGAAATAAACATGTTTCTGCAAGTTTGGTCAACCCCATGTAAGTTATGGGGCAGTAACAGCACACTTTTAAAAACGTGTTTTTCAGCCCGAAATAAACGCGTTTTTTCAGACAACTGAATCCCCATGTAACAGCAAGGCTCAGAAGAGCCCACACACTCCGCTCTTAACCCCAGTGTGCAGAAAGGGTCAAAACGTGTTTTTCAGCAGAAATAAACATGTTTCTGCAAGTTTGGTCAACCCCATGTAAGTTATGGGGCAGTAACAGCACACTTTTCAAAACGTGTTTTTCAGCCCGAAATAAACGCGTTTTTTCAGACAACTGAATCCCCATGTAACAGCAAGGCTCAGAAGAGCCCACACACTCAGCTCTTAACCCCAGTGTGCAGAAAGGGTCAAAACGTGTTTTTCAGCAGAAATAAACATGTTTCTGCAAGTTTGGTCAACCCCATGTAAGTTATGGGGCAGTAACAGCACACTTTTAAAAACGTGTTTTTCAGCCCGAAATAAACGCGTTTTTTCAGACAACTGAATCCCCATGTAACAGCAAGGCTCAGAAGAGCCCACACACTCCGCTCTTAACCCCAGTGTGCAGAAAGGGTCAAAACGTGTTTTTCAGCAGAAATAAACATGTTTCTGCAAGTTTGGTCAACCCCATGTAAGTTATGGGGCAGTAACAGCACACTTTTCAAAACGTGTTTTTCAGCCCGAAATAAACACGTTTTTTCAGACAACTGAATCCCCATGTAACAGCAAGGCTCAGAAGAGCCCACACACTCAGCTCTTAACCCCAGTGTGCAGAAAGGGTCAAAACGTGTTTTTCAGCAGAAATAAACATGTTTCTGCAAGTTTGGTCAAACCCATGTAAGTTATGGGGCAGTAACAGCACACTTTTCAAAACGTGTTTTTCAGCCCGAAATAAACGCGTTTTTTCAGACAACTGAATCCCCATGTAACAGCAAGGCTCAGAAGAGCCCACACACTCAGCTCTTAACCCCAGTGTGCAGAAAGGGTCAAAACGTGTTTTTCAGCAGAAATAAACATGTTTCTGCAAGTTTGGTCAACCCCATGTAAGTTATGGGGCAGTAACAGCACACTTTTCAAAACGTGTTTTTCAGCCCGAAATAAACGCGTTTTTTCAGACAACTGAATCCCCATGTAACAGCAAGGCTCAGAAGAGCCCACACACTCCGCTCTTAACCCCAGAGTGCAGAAAGGGTCAAAACGTGTTTTTCAGCAGAAATAAACATGTTTCTGCAAGTTTGGTCAACCCCATGTAAGTTATGGGGCAGTAACAGCACACTTTTCAAAACGTGTTTTTCAGCCCGAAATAAACGCGTTTTTTCAGACAACTGAATCCCCATGTAACAGCAAGGCTCAGAAGAGCCCACACACTCAGCTCTTAACCCCAGTGTGCAGAAAGGGTCAAAACGTGTTTTTCAGCAGAAATACACATGTTTCTGCAAGTTTGGTCAACCCCATGTAAGTTATGGGGCAGTAAAAGCTCACTTTTCAAAACGTGTTTTTCAGCCCTAGATAAACGCGTTTTTTCAGACAACTGAATCCCCATTTAACAGCAAGGCTCAGAAGAGCCCACACACTCAGCTCTTAACCCCAGTGTGCAGAAAGGGTCAAAACGTGTTTTTCAGCAGAAATAAACATGTTTCTGCAAGTTTGGTCAACCCCATGTAAGTTATGGGGCAGTAACAGCACACTTTTCAAAACGTGTTTTTCAGCCCGAAATAAACGCGTTTTTTCAGACAACTGAATCCCCATGTAACAGCAAGGCTCAGAAGAGCCCACACACTCAGCTCTTAACCCCAGTGTGCAGAAAGGGTCAAAACGTGTTTTTCAGCAGAAATAAACATGTTTCTGCAAGTTTGGTCAACCCCATGTAAGTTATGGGGCAGTAACGGCACACTTTTCAAAACGTGTTTTTCAGCCCGAAATAAACGCGTTTTTTCAGACAACTGAATCCCCATGTAACAGCAAGGCTCAGAAGAGCCCACACACTCAGCTCTTAACCCCAGTGTGCAGAAAGGGTCAAAACGTGTTTTTCAGCAGAAATAAACATGTTTCTGCAAGTTTGCTCAACCCCATGTAAGCTATGGGGCAGTAACAGCACACTTTTCAAAACGTGTTTTTCAGCCCGAAATAAACACGTTTTTTCAGACAACTGAATCCCCATGTAACAGCAAGGCTCAGAAGAGCCCACACACTCAGCTCTTAACCCCAGTGTGCAGAAAGGGTCAAAACGTGTTTTTCAGCAGAAATAAACATGTTTCTGCAAGTTTGCTCAACCCCATGTAAGCTATGGGGCAGTAACAGCAGACTTTTCAAAACGTGTTTTTCAGCCCGAAATAAACACGTTTTTTCAGACAACTGAATCCCCATGTAACAGAAAGGCTCAGAAGAGCCCACACACTCAGCTCTTAACCCCAGTGTGCAGAAAGGGTCAAAACGTGTTTTTCAGCAGAAATAAACATGTTTCTGCAAGTTTGCTCAACCCCATGTAAGTTATGGGGCAGTAACAGCACACTTTTCAAAACGTGTTTTTCAGCCCGAAATAAACGCGTTTTTTCAGACAACTGAATCCCCATGTAACAGCAAGGCTCAGAAGAGCCCACACACTCAGCTCTTAACCCCAGTGTGCAGAAAGGGTCAAAACGTGTTTTTCAGCAGAAATAAACATGTTTCTGCAAGTTTGGTCAACCCCATGTAAGTTATGGGGCAGTAACAGCACACTTTTAAAAACGTGTTTTTCAGCCCGAAATAAACGCGTTTTTTCAGACAACTGAATCCCCATGTAACAGCAAGTCTCAGAAGAGCCCACACACTCAGCTCTTAACCGCAGTGTGCAGATAGGGTCAAAACGTGTTTTTCAGCAGAAATAAACATGTTTCTGCAAGTTTGGTCAACCCCATGTAAGTTATGGGGCAGTAACATCACACTTTTCAAAACGTGTTTTTCAGCCCGAAATAAACGCGTTTTTTCAGACAACTGAATCTCCTTGTAACAGCAAGGCTCAGAAGAGCCCACACACTCAGCCCTTAACCCCAGTGTGCAGAAAGGGTCAAAACGTGTTTTTCAGCAGAAATAAACGTTTCTGCAAGTTTGGTCAACCCCATGTAAGTTATGGGGCAGTAACAGCACACTTTTCAAAACGTGTTTTTCAGCCCAAAATAAACGCGTTTTTTCAGACAACTGAATCCCCATGTAACAGCAAGGCTCAGAAGAGCCCACACACATTTAGCTCTTAACCCCAGTGTGCAGAAAGGGTCAAAACGTGTTTTTCAGCAGAAATAAACATGTTTCTGCAAGTTTGGTCAACCCCATGTAAGTTATGGGGCAGTAACAGCACACTTTTAAAACGTGTTTTTCAGCCCGAAATAAACGCGTTTTTTCAGACAACTGAATCCCCATGTAACAGCAAGGCTCAGAAGAGCCCACACACTCAGCTCTTAACCCCAGTGTGCAGAAAGGGTCAAAACGTGTTTTTCAGAAGAAATAAACATTTTTCTGCAAGTTTGGTCAACCCCATGTAAGTTATGGGGCAGTAACAGCACACTTTTAAAAACGTGTTTTTCAGCCCGAAATAAACGCGTTTTTTCAGACAACTGAATCCCCATGTAACAGCAAGGCTCAGAAGAGCCCACACACTCAGCTCTTAACCCCAGTGTGCAGAAAGGGTCAAAACGTGTTTTTCAGCAGAAATAAACATGTTTCTGCAAGTTTGGTCAACCCCATGTAAGTTATGGGGCAGTAACATCACACTTTTCAAAACGTGTTTTTCAGCCCGAAATAAACGCGTTTTTTCAGACAACTGAATCTCCTTGTAACAGCAAGGCTCAGAAGAGCCCACACACTCAGCCCTTAACCCCAGTGTGCAGAAAGGGTCAAAACGTGTTTTTCAGCAGAAATAAACATGTTTCTGCAAGTTTGGTCAACCCCATGTAAGTTATGGGGCAGTAACAGCACACTTTTCAAAACGTGTTTTTCAGCCCGAAATAAACGCGTTTTTTCAGACAACTGAATCCCCATGTAACAGCAAGGCTCAGAAGAGCCCACACACTCAGCTCTTAACCCCAGTGTGCAGAAAGGGTCAAAACGTGTTTTTCAGCAGAAATAAACATGTTTCTGCAAGTTTGGTCAACCCCATGTAAGTTATGGGGCAGTAACAGCACACTTTTCAAAACGTGTTTTTCAGCCCGAAATAAACGCGTTTTTTCAGACAACTTAATCCCCATGTAACACCAAGGCTCAGAAGAGCCCACACACTCAGCTCTTAACCCCAGTGTGCAGAAAGGGTCAAAACGTGTTTTTCAGCAGAAATAAACATGTTTCTGCAAGTTTGGTCAACCCCATGTAAGTTATGGGGCAGTAAAAGCTCACTTTTCAAAACGTGTTTTTCAGCCCTAGATAAACGCGTTTTTTCAGACAACTGAATCCCCATGTAACAGCAAGGCTCAGAAGAGCCCACACACTCAGCTCTTAACCCCAGTGTGCAGAAAGGGTCAAAACGTGTTTTTCAGCAGAAATAAACATGTTTCTGCAAGTTTGCTCAACCCCATGTAAGCTATGGGGCAGTAACAGCACACTTTTCAAAACGTGTTTTTCAGCCCGAAATAAACACGTTTTTTCAGACAACTGAATCCCCATGTAACAGAAAGGCTCAGAAGAGCCCACACACTCAGCTCTTAACCCCAGTGTGCAGAAAGGGTCAAAACGTGTTTTTCAGCAGAAATAAACATGTTTCTGCAAGTTTGGTCAACCCCATGTAAGTTATGGGGCAGTAACAGCACACTTTTAAAACGTGTTTTTCAGCCCGAAATAAACGCGTTTTTTCAGACAACTGAATCCCCATGTAACAGCAAGGCTCAGAAGAGCCCACACACTCAGCTCTTAACCCCAGTGTGCAGAAAGGGTCAAAACGTGTTTTTCAGCAGAAATAAACATGTTTCTGCAAGTTTGCTCAACCCCATGTAAGCTATGGGGCAGTAACAGCACACTTTTCAAAACGTGTTTTTCAGCCCGAAAAAAACACGTTTTTTCAGACAACTGAATCCCCATGTAACAGAAAGGCTCAGAAGAGCCCACACACATTTAGCTCTTAACCCCAGTGTGCAGAAAGGGTCAAAACGTGTTTTTCAGCAGAAATAAACATGTTTCTGCAAGTTTGGTCAACCCCATGTAAGTTATGGGGCAGTAACATCACACTTTTCAAAACGTGTTTTTCAGCCCGAAATAAACGCGTTTTTTCAGACAACTGAATCTCCTTGTAACAGCAAGGCTCAGAAGAGCCCACACACTCAGCCCTTAACCCCAGTGTGCAGAAAGGGTCAAAACGTGTTTTTCAGCAGAAATAAACGTTTCTGCAAGTTTGGTCAACCCCATGTAAGTTATGGGGCAGTAACAGCACACTTTTCAAAACGTGTTTTTCAGCCCAAAATAAACGCGTTTTTTCAGACAACTGAATCCCCATGTAACAGCAAGGCTCAGAAGAGCCCACACACATTTAGCTCTTAACCCCAGTGTGCAGAAAGGGTCAAAACGTGTTTTTCAGCAGAAATAAACATGTTTCTGCAAGTTTGGTCAACCCCATGTAAGTTATGGGGCAGTAACAGCACACTTTTAAAACGTGTTTTTCAGCCCGAAATAAACGCGTTTTTTCAGACAACTGAATCCCCATGTAACAGCAAGGCTCAGAAGAGCCCACACACTCAGCTCTTAACCCCAGTGTGCAGAAAGGGTCAAAACGTGTTTTTCAGAAGAAATAAACATTTTTCTGCAAGTTTGGTCAACCCCATGTAAGTTATGGGGCAGTAACAGCACACTTTTAAAAACGTGTTTTTCAGCCCGAAATAAACGCGTTTTTTCAGACAACTGAATCCCCATGTAACAGCAAGGCTCAGAAGAGCCCACACACTCAGCTCTTAACCCCAGTGTGCAGAAAGGGTCAAAACGTGTTTTTCAGCAGAAATAAACATGTTTCTGCAAGTTTGGTCAACCCCATGTAAGTTATGGGGCAGTAACATCACACTTTTCAAAACGTGTTTTTCAGCCCGAAATAAACGCGTTTTTTCAGACAACTGAATCTCCTTGTAACAGCAAGGCTCAGAAGAGCCCACACACTCAGCCCTTAACCCCAGTGTGCAGAAAGGGTCAAAACGTGTTTTTCAGCAGAAATACACATGTTTCTGCAAGTTTGGTCAACCCCATGTAAGTTATGGGGCAGTAACAGCACACTTTTCAAAACGTAATTTTCAGCCCGAAATAAACGCGTTTTTTCAGACAACTGAATCCCCATGTAACAGCAAGGCTCAGGAGAGCCCACACACTCAGCTCTTAACCCCAGTGTGCAGAAAGGGTCAAAACGTGTTTTTCAGCAGAAATAAACATGTTTCTGCAAGTTTGGTCAAACCCATGTAAGTTATGGGGCAGTAAAAGCTCACTTTTCAAAACGTGTTTTTCAGCCCTAGATAAACGCGTTTTTTCAGACAACTGAATCCCCATGTAACAGCAAGGCTCAGAAGAGCCCACACACTCAGCTCTTAACCCCAGTGTGCAGAAAGGGTCAAAACGTGTTTTTCAGCAGAAATAAACATGTTTCTGCAAGTTTGGTCAACCCCATGTAAGTTATGGGGCAGTAACAGCACACTTTTCAAAACGTGTTTTTCAGCCCGAAATAAACGCGTTTTTTCAGACAACTGAATCCCCATGTAACAGCAAGGCTCAGAAGAGCCCACACACTCAGCTCTTAACCCCAGTGTGCAGAAAGGGTCAAAACGTGTTTTTCAGCAGAAATAAACATGTTTCTGCAAGTTTGGTCAACCCCATGTAAGTTATGGGGCAGTAACAGCACACTTTTCAAAACGTGTTTTTCAGCCCGAAATAAACGCGTTTTTTCAGACAACTGAATCCCCATGTAACAGCAAGGCTCAGAAGAGCCCACACACTCAGCTCTTAACCCCAGTGTGCAGAAAGGGTCAAAACGTGTTTTTCAGCAGAAATAAACATGTTTCTGCAAGTTTGGTCAACCCCATGTAAGTTATGGGGCAGTAACAGCCCACTTTTAAAAACGTGTTTTTCAGCCCGAAATAAACGCGTTTTTTCAGACAACTGAATCCCCATGTAACAGCAAGGCTCAGAAGAGCCCACACACTCAGCTCTTAACCCCAGTGTGCAGAAAGGGTCAAAACGTGTTTTTCAGCAGAAATAAACATGTTTCTGCAAGTTTGGTCAACCCCATGTAAGTTATGGGGCAGTAACAGCACACTTTTCAAAACGTGTTTTTCAGCCCGAAATAAACGCGTTTTTTCAGACAACTGAATCCCCATGTAACAGCAAGGCTCAGAAGAGCCCACACACTCAGCTCTTAACCCCAGTGTGCAGAAAGGGTCAAAACGTGTTTTTCAGCAGAAATAAACATGTTTCTGCAAGTTTGGTCAACCCCATGTAAGTTATGGGGCAGTAACAGCACACTTTTCAAAACGTGTTTTTCAGCCCGAAATAAACGCGTTTTTTCAGACAACTGAATCCCCGTGTAACAGCAAGGCTCAGAAGAGCCCACACACTCAGCTCTTAACCCCAGTGTGCAGAAAGGGTCAAAACGTGTTTTTCAGCAGAAATAAACATGTGTCTGCAAGTTTGGTCAGCCCCATGTAAGTTATGGGGCAGTAACAGCAGACTTTTCAAAACGTGTTTTTCAGTCCGAAATAAACACGTTTTTTCAGACTGTTGAATCCTAATGTAACTGCCTGGCTCAGAAGAGCCCACTGAGTCAGCCCTTAACCCCAGCGTGCAGAAGTTTTCAAAACGTGTTTTTCAGCAGAAATAAACACATTTGGGCAACTTTGTTCCCCCCCATGTAACTTCTGGGGCAGGAACAGCATACTTTTCAAAACTTGTTTTTCAGATCGAAATAAATGCGTTTTTTCAGACTGTTGAATCAAAATGTATCTGCCTGGCTCTGAAGAGCCCGCTGAGTCAGCCCTTAACCCCAGTGTGCAGAAGTTTTCAAAATGTGCTTTTCAGCAGAAATAAACACGTTTGGGCAACTTTGGTCACCCCCATGTAACTGCTGGGGCAGGAACAGCAGACTTTTCAAAACGTGTTTTTCAGTCCGAAATAAACACGTTTTTTCAGACTGTTGAATCCCAATGTAACTGCCTGGCTCAGAAGAGTCACTGAGTCAGCCCTTAACCCCAGTGTGCAGAAGTTTTCAAAACGTGTTTTTCAGCAGAATTAAACACGTTTGGGCAACTTTGGTCACCCCCATGTAACTTTTTTGGGCAGGAACAGCACACTTTTCAAAACGTGTTTTTCAGCCCGAAATAAACGTGTTTTTTCAGACTGTGGAATCGCAATGTCTCAGAAGAGCCCACTGTGTCAGCCCTTAATCTATATTCTCAGGCGGAGGAACGTAAACAGCTTAATTTTCATGTTAAATCTTTTTTTTTAAATTAAAATTCATTCTACACAGCAATCGCATATTTGGTGACCGTTTATAAAACTTTGATGCTTAAAATGTTTAGGGAGAAATGGAAGACTGATGGGTATTTTTTCTTTCAACTACCAAGACCAGCCAAATGCAGTACAGTTTACATACAGTAATATGTTTATGTTCCTAAATTAATATCGTTTCTGACTTTCAGATGCATTATGCTACTTTTCTTTTAATGTTCTGCTATTAAAATTTCCCTTTAGTGGTAAAATTCCATGTAAATATTCTATACTATGTGGAATAAAACGTGCACAGTAAAAAAATTAAATGATTAAATCTTTTCACTACTGACCAATGCACCACGAGTGCCCCTGTCGGACATTTTGGCTAGCCAATCACTTACTGTGGTAGACTACGGTGGCTAGTGGGTAGTTGCGTGCGATATGGGATTGTACCATGCATTTTGAATGGCTGCATCTGTACCATAGCAGGTTTTTTTTTTTAGCTCCCTGGCAGAAACGGGCTTCCATACAGTAGCTTTTGTCATTCTGAATCGAAACAAAAACTTTTAAAGAGCTACTAGAGACGTGTATCACAGAATTGTTACAGCAAAAGCAGAAAGTTAGAAAATGAAAGCAAAAAAAAGCTTTTGGAACGTTTACTTCTGCCACTGTTACATTCTTTGATTAATTATGGCAGAACTACGGGAATGAACTGGAAGTTTTAAAGTAAACAAGGGGAACAAAATAGAATGTTAACCTTAACTCAGTTGTCCCGTTCTAAGTAATTTGACTGATACCTCCGTGCTAGTCTCAATCATTCGAAACTAAAATAAAATGTAATGGCTTGTTTGGGACCTAGCACTTAAAAAATGCCAGTTATGGATTTTTGTTGTATAAGGGTGCACAAACGACAGTTTGCTTTTACAGATGCAGCCATTCAAAACAAGCGGGCGATACCGCATTATTTTGCGGTGCGCTTTACGCAGTCTACCGCGAGTTACCGTAAACTCTCCTATAATACCGCAAGTAAAATAATAGTATCCGGAATTTCCGCAAGGTGGAGCTAATAAAGCTCAACCTCTCATGTTTGAGCTGTCGCCATCAAAGTCTTTAACGAAGATATTACTAATAGCATTAATAATGAATGACCTTGGACAAGCTGTAAACTCAAAGTATTGCCCTGGTCCACATTCTTTTATTCATTGACCGTCTTTGTAAAAGTAACACCACAGCATTTCGCAATCACGCATTTGTTTCCAATCATGCAAAGTACAGTAATTTTTGACAATCGATTCACCATGCCTTTCACATTCTTATAAAAGAGATTGATTTAACATAAACATAAACATATAACTGTATACAAACTGTACTGTATGTATATGTATATTTAATGTCTTTATTGTGCCTGTTTAACTATTGAATATTTATGTGGAATTTTACCACTAAAGGGAAATCTTAGTAGCTGAGCATAAAAAGAATAGGAGCATACTGAAACGCGTGTGAAAACCATAAACAATATTAATTTTGGAACATAAACATACAGTATATTGCTGGTCTCGGTACTTTAAAGAAAAAATACACACCAGTATTCCATTTCTCCCTAAACATTTTAAGCATCGAAGTCTTTAACTGACGTGATATCGGAGTCAAAAAGCATACTTTAAGAATTGAATATAATATGGAATCGCGTATCTAAAGAAATTAATAACGATATAATTATATTCATGTACCGTAACACAAGAATAGTACACGCTGTACATTGTCTGTTGATAATGTTTCTGTAGTGCTTTTTCAGCACCCTGCATGTGACCTTGCTGGTGGAGCTGTGGGTTAGGTTCCTGATTCCCACGTCTCACGCTCTGTGTTTGAATCCTGTTGGAGCCCTGACTTTTTTTTAACAAACATTTCTTTGAAAAAATAAAACGTTTCCCTGGCTCAGAGATTAAATAAAACTTCACTCGCACCAAACAAATGTATATTTCTAAATATCACAACATGATCGAATTTAAGTCATTTTAATAACAATGAATAGTCACCTAGGCGTTACAATTTAAACATTTATATTGATTTAAATCGCGTTTAAAACCCATAAATAAAGCTGATACTGTTTAGACTTTTAATTATTTAAAACTGTATTACAGCAGCACAATGCACAATGCAACGTAAATCGCTATCTTTGTCTTCTGTGTAATAATGTTCACCTCTCTGTCCAGCAAATTAACAATAGTAATAATAATGAACTTTATTGTTTATGGCGCCTTTAAAGCTGGCTCCTCAAAGCACTTTACAGGACAAAAACAATAACAACAATACTGTTACAAATGCAGCCATTCAAAGTGAGCGGTACAGACACGTACCGCAGGTAAGATGACACGGGGTACCGCGGTGCGTGATTGGTTGACCGACAGGGGCACTCGTGGTCCGTTGGTCTGTCGTAGAAAGACTTACTGTAAACGTCTTTACTGTGCCCGTTGTAGATATTGAATTTTACCACTAAAAGGGAAATCTTAGTAGCTGAGCATAAAAAGAATAGGAGCATACTGTAACGCGTGTGAAGGCCATAAACGATATTAATTTTGGAACGTAAACATACAGTATATAGCTGGTCTTGGTACTTTAAAGAAAAAAATACACACCAGTATTCCATTTCTCCCTAAACATTGTAAACTTCGAAGTCTTTAACTAACGTGATACCGGAGTCAACAAGCATACTTTTAGAATTTGATTAAAAGGGAATATAATATGGAATCGCGTATCTCAAGAATTTAATAATGGTATGATTATATCCGTGTACTGCGGCAGGGCTGTGTAGGGCTGTTTCGGCTGCTTGTTCATGCGAGCTGTCTTGTAGCCTACTGGTCTAGGTGCATGACTACCAACTAGCAGGTTGTGTGTTTGAATCCAGCTGGTGCTGGACCTTTCAGTGTTATTTATTTATTTTTTAATCGCGTAACATAAACAAATTACCGTATGCAAACTGTACTGTATACAATATGTATATATATTTAATGTCTTAACTGCGCCCGTTTAAGTATTGAATATTCATATCTAAAAACAGAAAAAGTGTTGGTGTGTCGTGCTGAAATTCTGATTGATTTTGAATTCAAAGAAAAAAGGTTTTCTTCCAAAACACCGTGAAATTGTCACATCTTGCAGACAATAGGTGTATTCCATGTTGAAAAGAGAAGAAAGAAAACCATGGAGCCTTTTACAGGTGTGAGGCTTCTTCAGGTGTGAGAAGACCTCACGGCCGAAACGCTGTGTTTCCGTTCTTCTCTTTTCAGCATGCAATAAACCTATTACTTGTTCCTTTGCAGCCGAGGCATGCTGACGTAGCTACCCAGCTGAACATCTTGCAGACTCTACAGTACTTCTCTCCTGTAGAAGTAAAGCAGGGCTTGCTGGGTGAGCTTTTGCTCCGGTAAATTAGGTCACGTGTCATGTTAAATCACTTCTTCTAAACACAACATTTGCTGGTGCTAGCTTTCCCCATGAAAAGAGACATTTCCCTTACAGTACATGACATATCGTTTTTATTCTATCAATAAGTATAGAAATAAAACAAAAGAAAAAATGTTGTCGCCAAAGAATGCACAGCTCTGTCGCCTTGGGGAGGTGTCAAGGGCATTGAGCTCCTTGGACATGAGAAGTGCCAGATAAATGCCATTTCTCATCATTTCTCTTGGCGTCAGTTCTGCTACTAAATGGGAAAGAGGCAACGGGCTCAGAGATTATGTTAAGTGCAGACCGAGCGCAGATGTGTCCAAGTGTCTGTAAAAGTGCGGTGCTCCCTAGTGGCTTAAAGTGCCTGCCTAGTAAGCAGGCGATCCTGGGTCTGAATACCAGCTGTGCCTCTCTCTGTGTCTTGTTGTGCCAAATGTATCATTTCAGACAAACATGTACAGCTCCTCTCTGTGCTGCAAAAAATCGAACTCAGGGAATTTCTTTTGTCCTCCTTTGAATAGAAAGCCATGTAATTCAGTGTACAGGCTTTCTCGTGCAGTTTCATGGTTCTTGTAACCCAAATCCTACACTGGCCTGAAGTGCCCCCCCATTTCACAGCATTTGTCAGCTGATTTAAAATGTACCTAAAGGAGAAGCATTATTGAAGACCATCAATTACCAAGAGCTTTTGTCAAAGGTTTTGGTGGTCATTTTGAATGACCACAGAGCGCTGTGCCCTCGGTTTTACATCTCATCCAAAAGACAGCGCCTTTTTACAACACAGAATCTCCGTCACTATACTGGGGAATTGGGACCTGCACAGACCACAGGGTGAGCGCCCCCCCGCCGGCACCATTAACACCGCTTCCAGCTGGAAGCTTTGTTTTTCCCTGTAGCTCACCCTTATCCGGGTACTGAACTGGCTCACACCTGCTTAGCTTCAGTGGGTTTTCAGTTGCGAGTTGCAAGGGGATGCAAGTGATGGAGCCGCTCGCTGCAAAAGCCACTGCATTGGCCGGGTATCGAACCCGAGCCTCCCGCGTGGCAGGCGAGAATTCTACCACTGAACCACCGATGCTCAGTGCCCAGGCCTTCAAAAAAGACGCTTTTTTGGTGCTCTTTGCAAAAAGCGTCGACATCTGCTTCCAGCTGCAAAATGCCATTCGCAGACGCTGAAGAATTTAATTCCAAGGCAGCGGGTACAAGCGATTTGGCGTTTTAAAACCACCAGGAACAGCAAAGAGGCGCGCTTCTTTGCTTGCGCCGGAACACAATGACAGGAGGTGGACAACGTAGTCGACAGGATTCGAACCTGCGCGGGGAGACACCAATGGATTTCTAGTCCATCGCCTTAACCACTCGGCCACGACTACAGCAAGCCCCACCGCCGCTGCGTTCTTGCTACAATCTTACCTGGATCGCGAGGCGCCGGCGGAAGCCTATTTCAAAGTCGTTCTCCGTTTCAAAAAAACATTTACAAAATACAAGCCTTGCAGACAGACACGCCTCAGAGGACTTAAGGGTGGCTTCATGTCAGAATGATAAAGTCTCCCCGGACATGAAAATGCCACTTTGTTACACACAAAAAAAGAATCAACAACAGAGAAATGCCCACAAGCATTTCAAAAGCCGCACCACGCCGCACTTGAAATAGCTCTTACGTTAGTGGTAGACGCAAGAATCGCCTTTTTATTTACGCTCTTACCAACGCGATGGAAAGCAAAACAAAGCAAAGCAGAGCAAAACAAAACGAACAAACGAAAACCCTCACGTCCCGCACTTGCATATAACGCCGTTACGTGCCCAAGCGGTATAGTACGTCATCCTAGCACTGCACCCCGGGTCGTACGGTATATGGGAACGAGCACACGCCACGAATCGTCTCGAATCACTCCCTACAGCTGTAAGGCACCTTGAAGCGTGCACCCCCAACATTCTTCTTTGCGCATCTGTGAAAGGTAAACTCTTGAGCAAACTCTGAACCAGCTCTAAGGAAACTAATCCGATTAGACGTTACTTTGACTCATCTTCTTACGCTCAGTGCCGGATTGCTCAAACTCCAGCTAGGGTTAGGGTTAGCATTCCCACGCTACTTAGACACTTTGTGTACGCTCAGTGCTGGATTTTGGGAACTTCAGGACAAGTGGGAATTTTCTCCTATCTGTCCATTCTGTTTTGTTTTGGAGACTCTTGGCTGCCTATGTTGTTCAGTGCAGCGTGAAGGAAACATTTTCCAAAACTGTGTCAGCTCAAAAGTTGTAAGAAAACCTTTCCAGGTGCTTTAACTCTCTTCATTTTTGTCATTTAATGTGACACTCGATGTATAACTGGAGCCTCACATATGCAAATGGTGAGGCTCCAGTTCGACACCCAGTTCGACACCACTTTACAGTATATGACAAAAGCATGGCAGACTGTGCCGGACCAGCTGGTAACTTCCGCTTATTTTGACCATATTAAACATTGGAAATCTTCCCACTTGCATTTGTGACACTTGATTTTGGCTCCACCTAAGACACTCTTAAATCTTCAAACACTTTTCTCTTCTCCCGCAACACACTTGTCTGTCGGCACTATGTGGCAGCGTTGCATGACAACCCATCTCACCACGGAAAGGAACCTAACAGCTTTGGTAAGAGAGTAGAATTACCTGAAGAACTGCTTTCCATGGAAGCAGGACCAAGCGATGTAGCATTTTTATAGTACCAGGAAAGGAGAAGCGGCACTTCGCCTTTGCCGCACAGGCACAAGGTGACGTGCGGCAGACGCCGTAGTCGGCAGGATTCGAACCTAAGCGGGGAGTCCCCAGTGGATTTCAAGTCTATCGCCTTAACTACTCGGCCACGACTACAGCGAGCTCGCCGCCACCGCATTCCTCCTATAATCTAACACGGAGTGCGAGGTGGCTGCGGAAACTTTTTTAAAGTCGCTCTCCGTTAAAAAAAAAAAACCTTTCACAAGATACATGCCGGCAGACAGACACGCCTCAGAAGGTTTAAGGCTGGCTTCACGTTCAAATGATAAAGTCTCCCCGTCCGGATGTCAAAATGCAACTTTGGCAGACAGAAAAAACATCAACAAACCACAAATGTGGACAAGGATTTTACAAGCTGCACCACACTGCACTTTCAAAAGCATTTACATTCGTGTTAGATGCAGGAATTGTCTTTGTTTTGCGTGCTTACGAGTGCCATAGAAAACGAAACAAAACAAAAGCCCTCAGCTCCTGCACTTGATTATAATGCCTTTACGTGCCGAAGCAGGAATTTACGTCATCTTACCACTGCAACATGGGGAATAGAGGGAAATGAACACACGCTACGAATCGTCTCAATCACTCCCTAGAGTCGTAAGGCACATTGAAGGGTGCACCCCCATCATTAATCGTTGGGCCTCTGTAAAAGGAAAGCTGTTGAGGAGTCGTTGAAACAGCTCGGATGAAACACTTGATTGCTTCCATGTGCATCTGGAGCCCACTTCTTATTTTCACTTCACGCCGCCCAAAGCATTTCTAAAACAGGAGATTCGCGTTTGGGAATGCGCCCTGCCCTACAAATAAAACAGGTCTACGGGTCTGAAACCTGCTCCACGGAAAACAGTTCTGTTGCACTTTTGATCAAAGGGAGATTCTCTGTTCTTACTTTTTGATGACATAACACCCAAAGGGGCTTCTTTGGAGCTGGATTACAACCAGCATTCTAAAGTTTCTTGGCGGTATCCTTTACAGTCCTCTGTTCGGTCGACAAGGAACAGAAGGGGGCAGCTTTCCTCACACATACAGTGCAATGTACTGTAGTGTTCCCCTTCATTGAATTCGCAGTTCTGCATCAGACCTCAAACTCGTTTCCTTAGCTTGGATTTAAGCCACGAAGCAGGCTTCTACTGTATAAACGTCTAGAGGAATCACAAACTATTTGAGAGGCCATCATCCCATTGGGAACTGACAAAGTCTATCCCTAAACACCTAGCGCAGTCTCTCGAGAGACTGTCAAAAATCGCTTTCTCCGTTTGTGCTGCAAGTAAGTGAAAACGCGGTCACAACCCAGAGCCACTTGGCAGCAGCGGCACGTAAATACTGTTACTGCCACTGCTCGATACCAACGTTAGCCTACTATACCATGTTCAGCCACCGCTAGAAAATGTAAGGCTCTAGTACTGGAGCAAACAAAAGGATGGCCAACGTCAAACGTAGAGAGCGACAAGGATGGGATTTGAACCCATGCGTGCAGAGCACAATGGATTAGCAGTCCATCACCTTAACCACTCGGCCACCTCGTCGATGGAACCGGTCTGTCCAGACATGGGTTGGCGCGCTCCAAATGATCTTTTTCTTTTTTTTCCCTCGTACTCGAGGGTCCTTTTCCTGTTCCACATGCGATTTCAACATTTTCCTTGGGAGATGTCAAGCCAGCAAGCCACTGCTGTGCTTCAGTGGCCAGTGTGGAGTTCAGTGGCCCTGTTGTACACAGAAAGCACATTGAGCTCCTTGGACATGAAAAGTTCCAGATAAAAGCCATTTGTCATCCTTTCTCTTGGTGTCGATGTTGCTATTGTATGTAAAGGTGGCAACTTGCTCAGCGAGCAGGCGGAGCACACACCGAATGCAGATGTGTCTGAGTGGTGTGTCCAAGTGGCTGCAAAAGGACAACACTCCCGGGGTGCCGTGGCTTAGTTGGTTAAAGCGCTTGTCTCTTAAACAGGAGATCCTGAGTCCGAATTCCAGTGGTGCCTTCTTTGTTCTGTCTTCTTGAACAGAACTGGTCCTTACAGACAACCGCCTACGGCTAGACTTAATTAAATGCAAGTATTCATTTCCTGTCTTTAACGCGACTTGTTTTTCTTAAAATGGATGCAACTTGCAAAACATGAAATACAAACATTGCTAATCAGCGCTAGCGGCTGGCAAAAAAAAAAAGAAGTCAGCAATGTTTTTTTTTCTTTAACCTTAACCCTGCTAATGGAGAAGAGTTAAACGACCGAGTCTATGCAGCTTAAACGGTGCTCATGTCGGGTTCTTAGCTGAAAGGGTGGTAAATCACGCTCACCCCAGTCCTTAATCTTTTAAAAGGATACAAAATTGAACCTAGTCGCCACATCACATACATCCTGTTCAACGATAAAAAGGTGACATCTATCCTCGATCCAGAGTAAATCCCACGTTGAGGGCATATTTTTTTCCACTTTACCATGAGTCGGGCTCAGCTGCACAGAGGCGAGAGCAGAGCAATGAGGTCACGGGGACAGGGGAGTCACACGCTGGCGGTTTAAACACGCGGAAGAAAACTGAGGGATCCACAGTATGTGGACCCTCCGTGCGACATCAGTCCGCACTCCGGACTCTGAATCCTGCCATCCAAGTTAAGATCTCGGCGGAACCTGAGGCGCAGTTCCTTCTTAAAACGTAATCTGGTGAGCATTTCTAGAATCGTACTTGTATAGATGCAGCCTTTAATGTGTTGCTAGGTTAAAATTGATGACTTCTTGAACTTCAGTAGGCAACTGAACTCTTGATTTCGGATTTAATTTCTTTATTACAGGGGCGCTTTTATGAAGACAGAGTCATGTTCAGGTACTTTGCTTGATGGAGGAAGCATATTTCGGACTCTGTGATCTGCTCACCTGGAAAGGTCTGCTGTACTACTACAAGAGAGAAGTAGAGTCTGGAAGAATGGACAATTTTATGATGCTATGGAAGATAATGTTTTTTTTTTCTTTGAAATCGAAATGAATCAGAATATCAGTGCAAAAGACAAACTCTTGGTTTGGTTTAAAGAGATATGGTTTTAAAACAGACAAAATGTAGAAAACAGGTGTTTCTCACTTTTGGAAAAGAATGGACCGGGGGTAATATTTTACTAGTTGCAGTGCTGATCTCACTGGGTTACAGTCCTACAGTGTCACACCAGGGCCAGTGGCGCAATGGATAACACGTCTGACTACGGATCAGGAAATTGCAGGTTCGACTCCTGCCTGGCTCGGGTCGTTTTTAAACGCATCGGGCTACTCCCTAAGTAGTCTGTGCTACTTACTGCATTGTAATCGTACCCAGTAAGAGATTTCCTTCATGTAAATGAACTGCACCTGACAGCTTTAGAAAA